>NC_045438.1:104093896-104115229 GCF_002776525.5 Piliocolobus tephrosceles
GGTCTCAGACTCTTGGCCTCAAGTGATTCTCCCTCCTTGGTCTCCCAAAGTGCTAGTATTACAGGCATGAGCCACTGTGGCTGTGTTATACTTTAAATTGGCATATTTTATGCATGATTATGTTGGGATATGTGAAGAGGAACTAGAGTTTTTAGCACTTTATAGAACAAATTAATGCAGCAGGCCCCCTTATATGAAATTTAAAATAAATTGTGAAACCAATGAATAATTTTGAAATATAAATCAATAGTAGTAGATGGAAATTCATCCCCTACTGCCTTTCTGTGTAAGTTACAAATGCTCAAGAACCTAGTAATAAATAAACTGAATCTCTTTTGTTAATGTGTGTGTGTGTGAGAGACAGAAAGAGATGCAAGAGTATAACCTTTTCTTATGTTCCATATGGCTATGGCTGAATTTCAAAGATTAAATATAATACAACAGGAACCAGGTACTACAGATTCTGATATGATATTCTAGAATGTGCATGTAAGTCTTGATAAACGATTGTGAAATTGGTTTAGCCAGCATTAACTCATCAGTGACCTGGGGGCTACTTAAGAGAAGGGCAGCTGAGGAGCCTAGAGAAGTTTCTTCTCTGGAGGAAGATATTTGGGGGCTGAATTTCCAAACCCTTGCACGATGGTGGTGATGGGTGTGCATGGATAATTCTCCCTCACCTCAAGAGTGCAAAAAAATCACCTGGAAAACTTGATGTATAGTCCCTAAAGTATGAGGGACTGATTTCTGATACATTCTGAAAAGTCTGAAGTTTAGAGACAGCACTTCACAAGCCACTACTAAATACCAAAGTAAAGAGGACTGTTTGTGAATGCCTTCACTTTCAAAATAAAACACAGTGCATGGTTGCAAGCATAAAGAATATGGGTGTGATGTATTTCCTGGGAAGGCAGGTGGATGGGGCAAACTTGACTGGAATTTTGCACAGGAGGACAGTGTAAGGGAAAGGGTGAATCAAAGAGGAAAGTCTGAAACCAGTTAGCAGAGATAAAATGCATGAGAGGTCAGAGGAGACATGGTTTACTTCAAAGAAGTATAGATGAGAGCAGCCAGGGAATAGAAAAAAAAAAAAAGTCATCTAAGAAACATATCTGCTCTTGCCTCAAGACTGTATTAAATTACATACCGGAATCACTCACACACAGAGGCAGCCAAACGCAGAATACATAGCCTTCAGTTCAAATAAAACTTCATGACTTCTTATTTCTTTCCTCTCCAAACACTGCTTCAGAATTGGCAGGACCAATATTGTAGCTCCTTAGTGGAGGAGACTGAAAAAAAAAGAGAGAGAGAGAGAGAAGTGCTCATAGCACCCATCCCAAATGCAAGCATACAATGCTAAAAAGGATGAGAACGGGGGCCCAGAGAACGATTAAGTTGAAGAAAAGTCTGAATGTTTGAAGCTATGCTGGACTGGATCTTTTTAGATATATCTAGGAGGAAGTAATTTATGTATTTCAAAAACATTATCAAAGACTGAGATTTGATCTAGAGAAAGGGAAAAGTGGATACAGAGAAAGTATTTGTAGGGCAGTGGTGAGGTGAAAAGTGTTATTGTTTCCTCTAACCAAATAAACTGGGTAAAATTTCACACTTTTTATTTTAGATTCAGTGGGTACATGTGCAGGTTTGTTACAAGGGTATATTGTATGATGTTGAAGTTGGGTTTTTATTGATCTCATCACACAGATAGTAAACATAGCACTCAATAGTTAGTTTTTCAGCCCTTCCCCTTCAACTCTTTTCCTTCTTTTGTAGTCCCTAGTGTCTACTATTCCCATCTTTATGGACATGTGTACCCAAGATACCCAAGATTTAGCTCCCTCTTATAAGTGAGTACATGAAATATTCAGTTTTTTGTTTCCATGTCAATTTGCTGAGAGTAAGGGCTTCCAGCTGCATCCCTGTTACTGCAAAGGACAGGATTTTGTTATTTTATGGCTGCAAAGTATTCCATAGTGTATATGTACCACAGTATCTTTATCTAATCCACCATTCACAGGAACTAAGGTTGATTCCATCTTTTTACTATTGTGAGTAGTGCTGCAATGAACATTGGTGTCTTTTGTGTAGAACCATTGATTTTCCTTTGAATATATACCCAGTAATGAGATGCCTGAGAAGAATGGTAGTTTCTATTTTTAGGTTTTTTTTGAAAAACTTCCAAACTGCTTTCCACAGTGGCTGAACTAATTTACATTCCCACCAACAGTGTATAAACGTTCCCTCTTCTCCACAGCCTCACCAACATCTTTATTATTTTGATTTTTGAGTAATTGCCATTCTGACTGGTGTGAACATTTTCATTTTAAAAACAATACAATTATTAATTCCACACCAGACTAAGAATGAACACCAGTATTTTTCTTTTTTACTTTTCTTTTTTCTTTTTGGCTTTTAACTAGATCATTAACAAAAGTTTCAGACCTCTTTATATTAGGCTGTTCTCACACTGCTATAAATAAATACCCGAGTCTGGGTAATTTATAAAGAAAAGGGGTTTCTTTTATAAAAACCTGGTTCGACAGGCTGTACAGGGAGCATGATGCTGGCATTGGCTCAGCTTCTAGAGAGGCCTCAGGAAATAGAATCATGGTGGAAGGTAAAGGGGAAGCAGGAATGTCTTACATGGCCAGAACAGGAGCAAGAGAGATGGGGGAGGTGCTACACACTTTTGAAACAGCCAGATCTTATGATAAATCATTTATGTTCTCACTAGCATGACAACAGCACCTAGAGGATAATGCTAACCTATTCATGAGAACTCCACCCCTATGATCCAATGACCTCCCACCAGTCCCCACTTCAACACTAAAGATTATAATTTTACATGAGATTTGGTGGGAACATAGATCCAAACCATAACACCTCCTTTTATGGACTTTTTATCAGAAAATTATTATTCTTAAAACAAAATGTACTTTGAATTTATTGACCTCTAAGTCCATATATATTTACAACTGCTATCTTTCAAAGTTTGTAATTCAACAGTACTTTAACTGTGCTAAAATACTATCTTTTATAATCTTTTTTGATACTTTTAAAATTTAAGAGAATCCCATTTTGACCTGGCTTTACACTCTTTATTAAAATTTCAGTTTAAACTTTTCTATTTACCATTCTAGGAAGACAAATTTTTATACTACTGCTCTGCGTTATATATGTTGAGACTTTTATCACCTGGGTTCCTTCTTTACAATCCCATAATTGATACCATTCTGTTACTAGGAGTAACAAAGAGATACCTAACAGAAAATTGCAGGAGAATGCAATGAATGAAAACCATTTCTACAAAGAATCTTTAGCTTTCTTTGCATCACTAGATGGAACATTCTAAAATTTGCACAATATAATAGAATAAAAGTGATTCATCATCTGTACATAGACCTAAGAAACGTTTTCTTCTTTTCAAATACTGCCCTTACCAAAAATATTATTTTTATGTTCTACCTCATTTGGTTTCTCTGTGGACATTTTGAATTAGCAGAGGGAATTAGTGAGGATAGGAGAGCAGTCATACTGTTTTTTACCTTCATTGGTACTAACAAATCCTGTTATGTGCAAAAGGGCTTAAAAATCTCTATGCAATTAGCTTTCCATTTTACCTTGAATGTTTTAGTGCAGATTGTTAGCTAATCAAGCTGAGAAATTGAAATAGAGTATATGCAAAATAGTTTATGAGTAATATTATAAACAAGCAGGGCAGATAGCACTGTACCTGTTTTACTACTGCAATAAAATAAGCTGTGATATCAGCATTGCATCCATTTAAGTGTAATTGTACAAATTGCTAACTAATCAGATGAGAAACACAGTACTTGAAAGAACAATGTTCTTCCTATATGCTATTATCTTTGTGTATTTAGCTATGTATGTAAACTATTTTTAGACTAACACAAATAATTTAAGGAAGGATTTAAAAATATTTTGGTAAAATGAAGTGAATTTACATTTTTCTGAAATAACAGGCCTTGGGCACTTCATTAAAAAATGTAAAATTGGGCAAATGCATAATATTCACTGAAAAAAGAAATAGTACAGCTCTGTTTATCAAGCCAGATGCAGTTATTAGCTGAAAAGATTTTGACATGCTCTACACATCAGGCCCTTAGCTAGAATTGTACAAGTCTAGCAGAAAAACGTAAATTTTTTAAGAAGTAATGTTGAAAATTTATGAGTATAAGAGGAAATTACATGTTTTCATCTTTCTATAAATTTTATTTGATGTCAGATTTTATAAACCCTAGTGTGGATTTGACAATCTCTCTCTTGACAAGGAAAGTTTCTATTAGTGGAAAACTTCAAGAGATAGAATAAGGACCCCCAATTGGGACTCTTGCTTTTTAGAATAATTCATATTTTGTTGTTTCTGCCTACTTGTTTATGATGTGGTTCTAAGATATCTTCCAACAAATTAAACATATTCTGTGTAGGAGTATATGCATATGCACATTTGTGAATATGTTCATGTGTGTTAATGTATGTGCATATATCTAAAGCTGCCAATGTTATTATGCTATAAAAACTGGAATAAAATCCAAGTAATGACTTGTTTTGGTTTCAGACTGACGAAAGAGTTAACTAAGTCTGCAGGGTTTTGTTGTTGTTGTGTATCTAATTATATATTCCACACATTTTTTTTTTTAGCACCAACTATGTTCCAGCATTGTTCCTGGTTGTGTCTTTATGTAGTTTACATTACAGTAGTTTATCTCTATCTGGTATTATTTCTTTAAAAGGCCTTCTCTGATTTCTCCACATCTGATCAGATTGCTCCTATTCTAAAAATTCATAGCTAGTAAAGAAATTACATTCATCCCTGATGAAGCCTTTTATGCTCATTTTATTTTCTATACCTGTAAACTAATTTATCTATAATTAGCTTTCTATCTCTAACCTGGGCAGAATTGTGTGTTAACAAGCACAGATGAGTTACTATACACTAAGATGAATGAATTGTAGTAACGATAAAGTATCTACAAGTTTCTTTAATTATTTTAATACCATTAAAATAACTTAAATAGCTTGTTCAAAACACAATGCCATATCCAGAACTACAATCTGGTTAACTGATTCTTGATTCTATGATCTTTTCATTGAGTAGAAGGCGTACAAAAATAAAATATACATGAATTTAATGTGAAAGCTATCTTTGAGTTACGACTCTGTCAGATGTGATGTTGCTTAAGTCAATGTGACATTGGTTATGTCATTTGATTTTCTGAGTCCCATATAATAATCCATGGATGGAGATTACAACAAAATCAATTTGTAACTTGTAAACATTAATGTAATGCAGAAAATTTTGTTGTAATCATAATGATAAATTAATTGAGATTTTTCACACTGTTAGTAATTAAATGTTGTAGAATTTATACTGATGACACTGCCTCCAAACTGAGGTCACAGACATTCCAGTGACTTGACTTTCCTATTATTTTGAATTGATTTCTGTTTGCTTTTGACTTGGTGGTAAGCACACTTTTACCTTAGCCATATACTTATATGGGTCCGAAATACGTAAATTTATAAAAGAATTTCAAGGTAGAAAAATATATATAACATATATATCATATAGATTTCATTGTAACTTTCAGGGTGATTATCACTGATGTATATTGATTCCTAATACTGGGCATTCAGTCAGAGTCACAGTTTGAGTTTAAAGAGTTCCCCATAGACCCAGAGATAGCATATAAAACTGAAGTGTGCATTGCTTCTTAAGTTCTTGGGCATAGCTTCAGTGAATAAAAATATTCAATAAACCTGCAACGTTTAAGTAGTATGCTTCACATCAAGGGTGACAAGGAGTAGATCAAACAAGAATGCCTTCAACATGGATAAGTGAATTAATGCAGAAATATAAAATCAAATACCACATGTTCTCACCTAGAACTTGGAGCTAAACAAGATTCAAGAGAATCTCAAACCCCAGCCTTACACAATATACCCATGTAACAAACTTGCACATGTATTCCCTGAATCTAAAATAAAATAAAATTTTTAAAAATTAGAAAGAATGCCTTCAACAATAACACTATCTATAATATCTAATAGTAGCCTTCGTGTTTTTGAAAAGTTAAATGTCTGAACATACCTCTGATATAATTTGGTAAAAGTGATTTTACAAAGTTGAAGATACAGATATCTGTTAAGATGTGAATCAAATTGTATATTTTGGTTAGGTCAATCTGCTTAGTTTTATTTATTTACATTTGGTCATTTTGGTTAATTTTACTTCTTTTTATAAGAAATAAAGCTTCAAAATCTAAATTTGACTGGAGTTAATGCTTGACTCAGGGATACATTTTAGTTATTAATAACTTTCAATTTGTATTAGCAGACATCCTATTGCTCACAGAGAGCTGCCATATTTGAAATCCAAAGTTTGAAGCTTCAGTAACTTTTGAGACATTTCTCCATCAGGAATTAAAGTACCTTAAAGTTTTTATGTACATTGAAGAACATTATTTTTACTTGCATAATATGATTTCTATATCATAAAAGCACATTAAGAATATAACTTAATATTTTTTGGTATATTTTGGCTTAAGTTCTCATTTCATTAATAGGGAAACTTAGATCAAGGAATGGAGCAAATGCCAGAGATAAAATCACATCAAAGTTAGAATTTCTCATAGCTTATGGTTAATCTACACATATAATATTTTTCTTCAATTATTTTTCTTATCAATTATGCAACTGAAGGATAACTATAGGTACCAACTTTTACGCTCTTCCTTTTTTAAAACTGTTTATATGTTATGATAGAAAATGAAAAGACACTTTAAAAAACAAACAAGAACAATTTGTTTTCTATTGCAAAAAAAAAAAAAAAAAAAAAATTGGTTGCAAACCCCACTCTATTGTTATAAGAAAGGAGAATAAATGTTGCTTTGCAAAGTGGACCTCTGTCCTTATTTCTAATTTACATTGTGCTGTTATAATTCTTTCCCTGCTGTCTCATATTCTTGGGTTCTGCTGGAACAAGATGTGACCAGAATCTAACCAACTGTTAACCATCCCAAAAACTTCTGAAATTTTTTAGATGAGCTATAAGAAATGTCTAGCTGAAATTCAGCTTCTCTCATTTTCCACTTATAACAGAATCTTCAAGGAATGACTACTAACAATATAGTTTGCTGAACTGAATTTAAGAACATTTTCTCAGGACAGTTCTCATGGCTAAAAGATGTGTATTTTGACAGTCATGGACCCAAATATCTGAAAAATCTGAACTATTTCCCAGGTTAAGAGTGAGTTAAAAAGGGTGAGTTACCAGGTCAAGAGTTGCTAACATACAGGTATGTTAGAAAATATAGCATTTAACTATATATCTTAATTGATGTGAAAACAAGCAGAAAATATTTTCTAAATCATCTTGTCTATATAATTATTGTGAAACAAGAGGATGAGAAAAATATCTAAGTGTTTCTAAAGATGGTTATACTTTTAAAACAATTTACTTAAGGCTGAAGAGTACTACGACTGAGAATTGATCCATATTCTAAAAAACAGTTAAGAAATAAGTAGAAACTAAAATCTCATAAGAATGAAATGGACTGAGATTAATAAAGACATATCAGACATAGGAAAGGTATAAGAAGACTAAAGAGGTAAGAACCGAGCCTATATTGGAGGTACTAAGAACTACACTTGACTCTAATCCAACAAATCAGTAGTTAAGACCATATCCAAAAATGTAATTGAGAGTAATACAATAATGGAAGCTATGTGAGAAATGAACTATGTATTGTGAAACAAGAAAATAAATACATTTGGAAGTTATATGTACCTATGGAAGAAACAAAGCAAATTATGGCAGAAAAATTAAAATAAATAAATAAATAAATTTAAAAATAAATAAATAAAACAAAAAAATGCAAAAGAAGGAAACAGTAAGGAAAACATTGACAGATTGAATAGCACAACAAGTTTTAAATATCTGAAAGTCAAACAATTATTTATTATGAACCAAACTGAAACTCAAATATATGTTACGTGTCAGAGAGAAATATTTTGAATACATAATGAGCTCTTGAATGATTCATAGGTTAAATTTTTAAAACTCTGTAAAAATAGTGAAGAATTATATGTATATAAATTTGCATACATAAAAACAATAATTTTATGTATATATGCATAAAAGAAATATAACTTTCTTATAAAATATCTTAGAATAATTAATTTATTGATGTTTTAGTTCTATTTTTCCTGATTTTATACAATAAAAACTGAATAATTTCAAAGTCCAAAAATAATCAGAAACAAACAGATGTTATTCTTTTTAAATGATGAGCCATTAATTGACTCATAGTAAAAATAAAGAATTTACATTAGCAAGGTTATAATGGATGTAAAGTAATTTTCTTTAAAGGTCAATCTACTTATTCTTAGTCCTATTCAATTAGTGCTTATTGGTATGTAGGTTAGCTTGACTGTATAAATGATCTCTTTGAGGAATGTGTGCTCTTCCTAAAAGTTTTAGCAAAGAGATTCCTCGCTCAAAACACCAAGCCTGGGACGTCGCTAACGTGTACGCACGTGAAACTACCTAACAGCTTTTTTTTTTCTTATTTTTTTCTCCTCTTTCACTTTGACAATTTTTGTCTCTTGTGATTTTACATTCTTTAAACTATTTTTTCAATAAACCAATTCAAAGGGGGAAAAGAAAAGAAAAGCTCAGAGAGTTTTCACCCAAAGTACACATTTTAATGCAGTCTAAGCAACCAAAAACTGAAGATAGCCATTAAGTGAAACTCCAGTCAGGTGTCAGTCAAGATACCTTCATGCTTGATCGTTATGAGAGACTCACAGAGCAATAGACAGTATTGCACTGAAAACAAAGGCTTTGTGAAATGCAAGTGTAGCATTGAAGCGCTAGGGACAGCCAGAGAATACACTCTACATTTTCCACTTCCATTTCAAAAACACCACAACCACACCATTACCCTTGAGAGAGAGAGACCAAAGGCACAATACAAAATTGCTGATTAACTGGAGGCCCAAGAAGACCCAGGATAGGTACTAGAGACACGGCAGGCAGCTAAATAAAGAGCAGCTGCATCAGTAACATTTCTGTAGGACAGTTTCCAGTCTTGGAATATTCTTGAACTTGATTATCAAAGTCACTTTCCTCAGAAAGCTTGTCAAGACATCTTGGCTACACCTGGATTGCCTGTGAATGTTGATGAACACCAAAGAAAAATGAAACTAGCGAGACACGAAGAAAGCTATTGAATTTTGCCCACTTCATACTTTTCACACTTTTTTCCTAATAGTGTTTTCTTAAACCAAACTAAAAGCATTGTAAAAAACATTTGTCTTAAGTTTCTGGTTTATTACCCTCTAATTCCATTTTTATTTAGAGGACAAAACCTCTCTTCTCTGTTTCTATCATTTCTGTTATATGTTACTTGGTAATGATTTTACTTTTTCTAGCTTTAAATAGCTTATTTCCTCAGCTCACAAGGTGGAGACTGGATCTTTTGTTACTTTGTATTCCCTGAGGGCCCTGTAGAGTGTCTGATATACAGAGAAACTTGCTGACTGTTTGATTGACAGATTGATTAAAAAGATGAGGAATATTGGTATGCTGCAAAAGAGTTTGTTATCACTGGCACTTATTAGTGTAAAAGGAAAACTATTTAGACTATGTAAGGGATGAATAACATTCCTTTCTTTTATGATGGACCTTCTCTACTCTATAATTTCCTCTTCTAATTTTGCTTTTCTAGAACAATCACACCAACAATGCATGACCACAAGAACAGTTCAAGTGGCATCACTATTAACAAACTAATATGCAAAGTCAGGACAGTTCAGATACCGCTTTTAGAGGAGTGCCTTTTGTCTAGTGTTTGTCACAATGTAGTTAATACATTTTTTTCTAAGAAGGTTCTATTCATTTTAAATTTGTATTCAAATACTGTCAGCATGAATTAGAAGTCAGGAAAAGGTGCAAACACTAGAGGTGGTTGTTAGACCATAAAAATATAATGTTTAAGTGCAAGTATTTTGTCATATCCAAGAAGTGGAAAGCAGGACCATGAAATTTTGGTAACATTGTAAAAGGAGATTGATGACCCAGTAATGTGATACTATAGCTACACCCAGTGTTCTTGTTTGCTTGCTTCTCCAAAGATGGCCAGACAGCCTTATTCACCATCACCAATAAATATTTATTGGACATCCATTAGGTACCTTACATGTAGAGATGGATTCATATAGCATGAATGTCCCTTACTCCTTCCCTAATACATTTTGGAAAAGCCTAGTTAATCTGAATTTCAGAATTACTCTTGTTAGACAGTTTATACATTTTTAATTCCATACTTGACTTATTTGCTCTAGTGTAGTGATGTTTAGATTAAATGGAAGGAAAAGAGACAAAGATTTGGGAAAACATGAATCTACCCCCTTTAGATTAAAAAAAATAATAATAACATCTAAAAAGAGACCATTCCATATCAGTACCTCTTTATAAATCAACTACAATAAGAGTTTTTGTTTCAGATAAATGATATACAATAGGGCATAATTCTGTTCTCCCATAGTGGGAAAATGCCTGAGCATTCACACATAATGAGCAATCCCTAAAAAATCACCTTCTTGTTTCGATCACCTTAGAATCTGGTCTTGTCGGAGCCATTGTACAAGATAATTGAACTGTTTAATTTGCAGCTGGATTGTTTTAGTTGTTCCTTCCATCACTCATTATTGAATGATACTTAACTCCCATAAGAGTAATTTGAACAAAAATTGTATCTTTGCTTTACATTGAACCGAGTCCAGCCGCTTCAAAATGAGTAAATAAACAATCTAGCACTTCAATCAGTGTTGTTCTACACCTGTAAACTGCTATGTAAACATCTCTATGCTCTGCTGCATATGTCACTTTCATTTTCTATGGTAACTGTTTAATTAAATTGGCATGTGAGAAAGAAACTATAGACCATTTTCTTTGAGATGGCATGAACTACACATTAGCACTAGCACTTGCTGAATGCTGAAAAGCCTATAAGATTAGGATAGACATAATGTACATTGAGAAAACAAAGTCAAAAGAATAACAGAGACCTGATACAGTTCTGATTACAATGGGAAAAGGTTTTAGTGATTGTGCCAAAGTAAAATATGGAAAGGTCTTTTTGATTGCAGACTATTCATTAGATAGAAGGTACTTTTTCTTCTAGGACATCCTATTAGCAGGATTGAGCATCATAGCTGAATTTAGGAAATTTTATTTTCAGTATAGTATATCAAACCAAAATTATTACATTTTACATAAATTATTAATTCAGGGAAGGTTAGAAACAGCGATAACACTAGGAGTAAAAATCCTAGGAATTAGTGTTCTTTAGAAATGATGAATGATAGGCCGGGCACAGTGGCTCACGCCTATAATCCCAGCACTTTGGGAGGCCAAGGTAGGCGGGTCACAAGGTCAGGATATCGAGTCCATCCTGGCTAACATGGTGAAACCTTGTCTCTACTAAAAATACAAAAACAAAATTAGCCGGGCGTGGTGGCGGGTGCCTGTAGTCCCAGCTACTCGGGAGACTGAGGCAGAAGAATGGCAAGAACCCAGGAGGTGGAGCTTGCAGTGAGCCCAGATTGCACTACTGCTCTCCAGCCTGGGAGACAGAGTGAGATTCTGTCTCAAAAGAAAAAAAAAAAAAAAAAGAAGAAGAAATGATGAATGATAGACTGGTAATATAATGATGAAGAAAATAATTACTATACATCAAGGAAGGCTAGCACTAACATTGGCAAAAGTTAAATTTGTTATGTTAACTATATTCTTAGCATGATGATTTTTTACTTTAAAAGCAAATGTAAATGAAGTTTTAATGTTGTTTTGTTTTCATAATTTTAAAATTTATTCACGGGGTATGAAATAGGCAGGGATAGTAATATCCCCAAAATCTTCCAAGGGCAGATGAAATGAAAATAACAGATCTGTGGTTCAACAAATGAAACATAAAGCTTAGAAAATTAATAGATGTTTCAGTTGTTTTGTTTGAAAAGTGCATTGGAACCTCATTTATTATATTATAACTGTAAGGATTTATTTAAAGATTACCTTTTTGAAAAAATATATGGCTGTTGATTGCATATACACATCTTTCTGCTGGTATGATTTATATTATTTAAGATTGAATATATTTTATGCTTTATGCTGCTGAATTTTTATGGTTTTGCAGCCAAAGTCCAATTTCATTGAAAATCTAGTATTAGGTGAAATGCAGGCTAAGTATAGACACTAATTACCACTCATCCCCAACCCCTCCCAGAAAAATAACATCACCACCACCAAAAAGAAAACTAGCACCAATTCCATTCAGTAGACCAGGCCAGATGAGCAACAGCCATTTTAAGTCAGATGAATTTCATATCTAAGGGGTATGGCCATTTATTCTGAAGTGGCAGCTACCAACCCATGGGGAACTTTGGAAGGGTAAAACATACATGCAATCTAGTTCTCATGCCTTCTAGGCTTTGTGTTTGATTCAGGGATAATCCTTTTATCTACCATCACATACAGATATCCCTTTAAAAGGGAATATTGAGGAAGGACGGCATTAGGAGAAATACCTAATGTAGGTGACAGGTTGATGGGTGCAGCAAACCACCATGGCGCATGTATACCTATGTAACAAACCTGCACATTCTGCTCGTGTATCCCAGAACTTAAAGTATAATAATAAAAAATAAAATAAAATAAAGGGGAATATTAAACATATTGAGGTTGGTTAAATTTCTGAGTTAAACACAGACATCTTTAAAATGAGTAAATAGCTTAGCTGTATCCTCTATATTTCATGTTTTAATGTAGAATTATAAGATTATGAATTCTGAAACTATAAACCGTATCTTTACTTACTATTTTGCTTTGTTTTATTCTGTTTTCAGTGCTATTGAGGAAATATTTCAGGTTTTAGAATGAATAAATCTGGTTGTGAATTCTAATTTTCTAATTAACTTTATAATTTTAGTGAATAACTTTATTGAGCCTCAGTTTCCTCAAACTTTAAAATAGGAAAAATTGTATTAATGTTATGCAGTTTAGAAGATGAAAAAAATAATTAAACCTCTGATATAGCAAGCCTTCAGTAAGTGGTAGCTATTTTAAAAAGATCTCTATTTAGTAAGGGTAACTGCTTATATTTAAGAAAATTAATAATTTAAGTTTTCAAAATGTTTTCTAATTCAGGACATTTAAGCTGTCTGTAAAGGTGGTTTTATGAGTTTGTAAAGTAGTGTACTTGTCTAAATGACCTAATACTCCTAAAATATATTGTAAAATAGTTTAATTATAAATTCTCAAAGTAAACATCATATATAGATACACACACACTATATATATATACACATACATACACACACACATATTCAGATTATGTGTATTCGTGTGTATGTTTGTAGAATTTTGGCACCTATAAAAGATGATAATTGACACTGAGGCCTGAACCCCAAAACACAAGCAGCCTCAAGCTCTGTGGCAGTAGATGAGATCATGAAGAGTGAGGAGGAGCTCTCCCCTCTCTTGCTTTTAGCCTGCTTATATTACACCTAACACTCAATAGATAGGTGTATTAGTCTGTTTTCACACTACTGATAAAGACATACCTGAGACTGGGCAATTTACAAAGAATGAGGTTCAATGGACTTACTGTTCTGTGTGTCTGTGGAGGCCTCAAAATCCTGGTAGAAGGTAAAAGGCACGTCTCACATGACAGCAGAAAAGATGAGAGCTTGTGCAGTAAAACTCCCATTTTAAAAACCATCAGATCATGTGAGACTTATTCACTATGATGAGAACAGTACAGGATAAACCTGACCCCATGATTCAATTACCTCCCACTGGGTCCCTCCAACAACACATGGGAATTCAAGATGGGATTTGGGTGGGGACACAGACAAACCATGTCATGCCACCCCTGTCCTCTCCCAAATATCAAGTCTGCACATTTCAAAACCAATCATGCCTTTCCAGCAATCCCCCCATCTCAATTCATTTCAGCATTAACTGAAAAGTCCACAGTTCAAATTCCTATCTGAGAAAAGGCAAATCTCTTCTGTCTATGATCCTGTAAAATCAAAAGCAAGTTAGTTACTTCCTAGATACAATGAAGGTACAGGCATTGGATAAATATAGCCATTTTGAATGGGAGACATTGGCCAAAACAAAGGGGGTACAAGCCCCATGCAAATTCAAAATCCAGTGGAGTAGTCAAATCTTAAAACTCCAAAATGATCTCCTTTAACTCCATGTCTCACACCCAGGTCACACTTATGCAAGAGGTGGGTCCTCGTGGTCTTGAGCAGTTCTACTCCTATGGTTTTGCAGAGTACAGCCTCTCTCATGGCTGCCTTCATGAAGTGGTGTTGAGTGTCCACAGCTTTTCCATTTGCACAGTGCAAGCTGTAAGTGGGTCTACCATTCTGGGGCCTGGAGGATGGTGGCACTCTTCTTACAGCTCCACATGCAAGTGCCCCAGTAGGCACTCTGTGTGGGGTCTTCCACCTTACATTTCCCTTCTGCACTGCCCTAGCAGAGGTTCTCCATGAGGGCCCCACCCCTGCAGCAAACTTCTGCCTGGACATACAGACATCTCCACACATCCTCTGAAATCTAGGCAGAGTTCCCAAACATTAATTCCTGACTTCTGTGCACTTATAGGCTCAACATCATGTGTAAGCTGCAAAGACTTGGGGCTTGCACCCTCTGAAACCATGGCCTGAACTCTACATTGGCCCCTTTTAGCCAGGGCTGGAGTGACTGGGGGGCAAGGCACCAAGTCCCTAGGCTGCACACAGTACAGGGACCCTGGATCCAGCCAACAAAACCACTTTTTCCTCTTAGGTCTCCAGGCCTGTGATGGGAGGGGCTGCTATGAAGACCTCTGACATGCCCTGGGGACATTTTCCCCATTGTCTTGGTGATTAACATTGGGTTCCTCATTAGTTATGCAAATTTCTTCAGCTGGATTGAATTTTTTCTCAGAAAATGAGATTTTCCTTTCTATCATATTGTCAGGCTGCAAATTTTTTGAACTTTTATGCTCTGCTACCCTTATAAAACTGAATGCCTTTAACACACCCAAGTCATCTTTTAATGCTTTGCTGCTTAGAAATTTCTTCTGACAGACACCCTAAATCATCTCTCTCAAGTTCAAAGTTCCAAAAATCTCAAGGGCAGGGGCAAAATGCTGCCAGTGTCTTTGCTAAAATATAACAAGAGTTACCTTTGTTCCACTTTCCCACAAGTTCCTCATTTCTGTCTGAGATCACCTCAGCCTAGGCTTTATTGCCCATATTGCCATCAGCACCTTGGGCAAAGCCATTCAACAAATCTCTAGGAAATACCACATTTTCCCACATTTTCTTGTCTTCTTCTGAGCCCTTAAAATTGTTCCAGCCTCAGTCTGTTACCCAGTTCCAATGTCGCTTCCACATTTTCGGGTATCTTTTCAGCAGTGCCCCACTCTACTGTATGAATTTTCTGTATTAGTCCGTTTTAATGCTGCTGACAAAGAAATATCCAAGACTGGGCAATTTACAAAAGAAAGAGATTTAATGGACCTACAATTCCACATGGCTGCGGAGGCCTCACAATCACAGCAGAAGGTGAAAGGCATGTCTCACATAGCAGTAGACAAGATAATAGGGACACTCTCATTTTTAAAACCACCAGATCTTGTGAGACTTATTCACTATCATGAGAACAGTATGGGAAAGGCTTGTCCCAATGTTTAAGTTACCGCCCATTGGGTCCCTCCCACAACATGTGGGAATTCAAGATGAGGTGTGGGTGGGGACACAGCCAAACCATATCAACAGGTCCATAGAGAGGGGCTGGGAGGAACTTGGAAAGTGCACATTATCCATCTTCATCCATACTGCATTTGTCCCCAAAAGAGCTTAAGATTGAAACATACTCAATGCAGTGACCACTAGACTAGACCATAAAGGCTCCTTGACCTTAGTAGAATGGATGTGAGACTAGCAAGCAGATGCTTTGACTACCTACAGGTCACAGACAAATTGGATTTTTTAATAATAAAAGCAGCAGTGAAAGCATTAAGAGAACACTTTAAACGTATTTGAAACACTATTTCTTAACAACAGTAGTCATGTCTACAAAGTCTAAAGCCACCTGTGATTTATAACCACAAAGTTTTCTTTTTCATTGACAAGATTGGAGAATCACACTTTTTCTTCTAACTTTCCCCTCTGGATATTTCCTACAAAGTTTTAAAGTTAGTAGACCATCACTGCATGCTTGAAAATTTACTTCATTTATGTTAAGGAATTCTTCATCACCATAGTCATTTATTGATCATTAACAACCTTATTAGGTTACAATGTTTGTACTTTCAGAGCCTACCCCATCCATAATAACTTAAATTTTCAAAACTTGTGTATTTGTCCCAGAACTATAGAGAGAGAAAATAATCCTAAACAAGTTTGAGACTCCAATTTCCCTCTACTAGCCTATCTATCACTGAGCTTGTCCATTCATGACTGACTAGTCTTTCAATATCTTACAAATTTAGACTTGGCTTGGCTTTACTTTTGTACTATTCTTTAAGCTACCATTAAAGCAGCTTTCACCACTTTCCCCTTTCCATGTGTTTCATTTCCCCTTGAATCTAAAATAAAAGTTAAACATTGTTCGATGCCTTTATTCTAGTTCTGGGCAGAGAGTGCAGGTTCAGGATCTTCTTATTAATAGATGACCTTGTTCTTCACTGAGTGATCTATCCTTCTCAACTGTGATTTCTCTCTAAATTTCTACTGACAAATTCTTGCCCCATGTATTTCCTTTATTTTGTTCTTCTTATAGCATGACAGTTTATTTTAAAATTTTTTTTCTGTGTAGGTAGGAGATAATCACGTGATATAAGAGGTTGACATGGAAAGTTGAACCTCAATGTTTAGTGGAATTATGCAACTTGTCTATTGGGAATTTATTAATTTAAATTTATTTTGAAGCCATTGGTGGAGAAATAGAGAATATTACTATTTGTCATAGAAGCATGTGTAGAAACCATTCCTGAAGTCAGACATGTGTGTCTATGTGTATTCAAACTGCTCCAGGATCCCTTTAGATTAGTAAGTTTCCTTGAGGAAAAGCCTTCAGAAATATGTTGCAAATAGACTATTAGATATCACAAGAATAAATGTCATCAGAAACATAAACAATCCCATCAGTGGATTTAACTTTTACATCTGAGATGGTGAACAGATATTGCTTAATTGTTGAACAATTAAACAAAGTCCCACAGGAAAAGACAGAGTGAAACCAAAGAGATTGTATATGGGTGGTGGTCATGTAAAATGATGCCTCAAAATAAAAGATGGTGGTTGTGTGGCCAAGGTACATGTTAAGAATGAATATACATAGTGTTTAATTTGAAATCATATTATTTTGACAAGAATATCTATTTCATTACCCCATTTTTCCTGCTTTTTAAATTTTTTTTTATTTTCTGAGATATAGTCTTGTTCTGACACCTAGGCTAGAGTGCAGTGGTTGAATTTCAGCTCACTGCACTTCCACCTCCCGAGTTCAAGCTCACTGCACCCTCCACCTCCCAAGTTCAAGTTATTCTTGTGCCTCAGTCTCCCTAGTAGCTGGGACCACAGGCACATGCTACCATGGCCAGCTAACATTTTGTATTTCTAGTAGAGCCAGGGTTTCATCATTTTAGCCAGGCTGGTTGAACTCCTGACCTCAAGTGATCTTCCTGCCTTGCCTTGGCCTCTCAAGTGCTGGGATTACAGGCATGAGCCACCGTGACTGGCCTGGCTGCCTATTTTTACTATAATTTATTTTACTTAATTCATTATGCAAATATATTATATGGGCAACTTTGAGGTTTATGATTGAGTCAGTGACATATACACAGACAATAGATCTTGAAAGAGGACTCAGAGCCAAAGGTGATCATGACACTGTAAACTCCCTGGAAATTCACAGAACTCTTGCACAGAACTTCGAACCAGATGTTTTGAATCACATTTAAATAGGAAGATAAATTCTAGTTAACATCTGGTTTTCACCCATCTGGGGTCAAATGGTGACTTTATATATGGAGTGAAATTTTTAGGTTATACTCTCTGCTGAGAATTTTTTAACTTTTTTCTTTATGTCAATCATTATATCACTCCATGAACTTCAAACATGAATGGAGTTATTGCATCTACTTTGCTCCATTACATTAATTGTTACGTGTCAATTTTATCAGAGTTCTTGGAATCCAACCAAAATTGTTATGAAACCCAAATTAAAGACCAGTTTCTTTTCATTACTGACCATGTTAGGTAAAATTATTGGCTTTCCACCACATCAGATGCTCTTCAACTTCTGATGGGCCTACATTCTGATAAGCCCATTTTAGGTTGAAAATATTGTAAGTCGAAAATGCATTTTCTAATCTTCTGAATGAAAACTATACCTTAGCCTAGCCTACATTAAATGTGCTCAGAACACGTACATTAGTCTAGAGTTGGGCAAAATCATCTAACACAAAGATTATTTCATAATAAAGTGTCAAATATCTCATGTAATTTACTGAATACTGCACTGATAGTGAAAGGCAATAGTTGTAAGAATATTCAAAGTATTCTATCTACTGAATATATATTACTTTGACATACTCATAAAGTTTAAAATCATACTAACCACTGTAAAATGGGGACTATCTGCAGTGGTTTGCTCAGTGTTTGATTTCCCATCCAGATTATTCATTTGATTATACTAGTTATCTATTGCTGCATACCAAAATAACCAAAAATGTAGTCACTTAAACAACAAATATTTACTATCTTACAGTTTTGGTGGGTCAGGACTAAGTTGGGTGCCTCTGGCTACAGGTCTCTCACAATGCTACATTCATGCTTTTAGCCTGAGTCTCATCTGTATAGTCAACTGGCAGAGTATCTAGTTCCAAATTCAATTACATGGTTATTTTAAGAACTCAGTTCTTAAGAAGCTGCTGAACTGAGGGCCTCAGTTTTTCATGGGCTTTTTTGAATTTGGAGTTTCACAATTGAGAAGCTTCCAACATGGCTTCCTTCACAATGATCTACTGAAATGCCTGAGAAGGTACTTAAAACAAAAGCCACATTCTTTTTGTAAGAATGTCAAGCGATATTTCAACACTTTTGTGGTATTCTGTTCTTTAGGGGTGAGTCACTAAATTCATCCCACATTGAAGCAGAGGAGGTTGCACAGGGTAAATAACACTCGGTGGGACCATGATTGGTGGCTATATTAGAGGCTGTCTATGATACCCAGGAAAACAGAAACATGTTTGTATTGGAAACAATACATCTCTAAAGTTTAGTATTCAGGAGGGAATAAAAGGCCTACTAACACAGAATTAACTAAATTGAAATTTGATTTACCATACTGTCAATTGGGATGTTCTTTTCAAATACAAGAAGGTAAAAATACCTAGTGTCACGTAATTCAACAATTGGGAAGAATACAATACCTAAATTTCTACCACCATGATGTAATTATTTCATATTGCATGTCTGTATCAAAACAGCTCATGTACCCCATGACTATATACACCTACTATGTATCCACAAAAATTGTTTAAAAGTAATAAAAACTTTTTTTTAATTTGGAAAAAACACTAGAATATTAAATGGTTATTTATATTTAAAAGTATAATGTCATGTTTAATAGGAGTTATATACACCCTATGCATGGCAGTAGGAAAATGTGAATCACTAAAACACATTATTTTGACCCCAGACACCTACGTTGTCAAGCTATTTTCTATTTTAAAAATCACTTGTTCTCCCAGGTATTATTGGCATGTAAAACAGAGTAACCTGTGTTTATGGCTCAATTTGAGGCAGAGAGAAATCACCCTACTGTGGATGAATATGATACTATCTTGGATAGAACCTTTATTTTGGATGTTCTTAGGCCAAAAATAGATTTTCCCAGATCACAGCAGCCAGTGAAGGATTAAAGTAGATTAACTAATTAGGATGTAGAGCCTTTTTGTGTATTTTTTCCTTTTTAGAATTTTAGATGCAGAGTATCAAGTAGAACAAGTATGGCACTCTCTAAAAAAGATTTAGCAAGTCATGCTTTATGATCAAAATATACTCCTAAAGAATCTTGACATACTTTTATTACTCTGCCTATTGAGTTACATTTTCATCATTTATGTTTCTTTGTTTCTCCTTATGCTACCATACTTTTTCAGTATGTAACAATGTTATCAAGTCCACAAAGATTTCTCAGTACATATTAAGTTAATGAATTAATCAACATATCTTCCATAGGGCTATTTCATAAATATAAAGAAAGCTTTTTTCTCAAATATTTGTTTTATATAATTATTTTCCTAATGTAGTGTGTGTTTTGATTGCTATATCTTCCCAGAGAATGGAACACTTTATTGTTATTTAATATGTAATATTCCTTTTTGTCCATGGTAATCGTTCTTGATCCAAAATCTGACTTATCTGAAATTAATATAGCTACAGAACATTTATTTTGAGTAGTGTTTTTATGATGTACATTTCTTCACCCTTTTATTTTTAACTTACATGAGTTCTAATGATTTAAAATGAAGTTCTCATAGACAATATCAAGCTCTGTCTTGTTTTTTGCCTGTGCATACACCACTTGAATTGCAGTGGAAGAACCCTGAAAAGCAGCCCACCCTGAATTCTATTCCTAAGGGACGCCCTAATACTTCAGGCTAAAATACTGCAGGATATCCTTTTTCTAGAAGAGACTGAAACAGAACCCAGGCTTTTCCAAACGGTTAATTACCCCTTATCTCAGGATTTCGCTTTTAGACTATTAGTGGTAATGTAAATTAGTTCAATGCTTGTGGAAGACAGTGTGGTGATACCTCAAGGATCTAGAACCAGAAATACCATTTGACCCAGCAATCCCATTGCTGGGTATATACCCAAAGGATTATAACATTATACTATAAAGACACATGGCCAGATGTGGTGGCTCACACCTGTAATCCTAGCACTTTGGGAGGCTGAGGCGGGCAGATCACGAGATCAGGAGTTTGAGGCAAAACCCAGTCTTTACTAAAAGTACAAAAATTAGCCAGGCATGGTGGTGCATGCCTGTAGTCCCAGCTGCTCGGGAGGCTGAGGCAGGAGAATCGCTGGAACCCGGGAGGCGGAGGTTGTGGTGAGCCAAGATTACGCCATTGCACTCCAGCCTGGGCAACAAGAGTGAAACTCCCCATCTTGAATGAACGAAAGAAAGAAAGAAAGAAAGAAAGAAAGAAAGAAAGAAAGAAAGAA
>NC_045438.1:104115239-104168868 GCF_002776525.5 Piliocolobus tephrosceles
AAAGAAAGAAAGAAAGAAAGAAAGAAAGAAAGAAAGAAAGAAAGAAAAGAAAAGAAAGAGGGAGAGAGAAAGAAAGAAAGAAAGAAAGAAAGAAAGAAAGAAAGAAAGAAAGAAAGAAAGAAAGAAAGAGAAAGAAAGACACATGCACTTGTATGTTTATTGCAGCACTGTTCACAACAGCGGTGACTTGGAAACAACCCAAATGCCCATCAATGATAGTCTGGATAAAGAAAATGTAGCACATACACACCATGGAATACTATGCAACCATAAAAAAGGATGCGTTCATGTCCTTTGGAGGAACATGGATGAAGCTGGAAACCATCATTCTCAGCAAACTAACACAAGAAGAGAAAACCAAACACTGCAAGTTCTCACTCATAAGTGGGAGTTGAACAATGAGAACAGATAGACACAGGGAGGGGAACATCACACACTGGGGCCTGTTGGGGGGTGTGGGGGTTGGAGAGGGGTAGTATTAGGAGAAATATCTAATGTAGATGCCAGGTTGATGGGTGCAGCAAACCACCATGCCACATGTATACCTATGTAACAAACCTGCATGCTCTAAACATGTATCTCAAAACTTAAAGTATAATAATAATAAATTTAAAAACATTTGCATTTTCTACACATTCTACAGTTACTCTTGAAAACAACATGAGAGAATGGCGGGAGAACAGGGCTGGTTTAGGGCTACCTAGAAAACCGTTTTGCCTGAAGATCTTTTAACCTTTACTGTAGGTCAAGTTTGCTGGCAATGCGTTTTCTTAATTTTTGTGTGCTGAATACAGTAGACTGAAAAATACCCCTCTCAAATATGTCTGTGTTCTAATTCCCAGGCCTGTGAATATGTTACCCTGAATAGAGAAATAATTTAGCAAATGCAATTAAGATTCTTGAGATGGGGGGAGGGAGGTTTATCCTGGATTATCTGTGTGAACCCTATGTAATTTTTTTTTTTTTTTTTTTGAGACGGAGGTTCTTCCTTGTTGCTCAGGTTGGAGTGCAATGGCGTGATTTCAACTCACCGCAACTTCCACCTCCCCAATTCAAGCAATTCTCCTACCTCAACCTCCCGAGTAGCTGGGATTACAGGCACCTGGCACCACGCCCAGCTAATTATTGTATTTTTAGTAGAGACGGGGTTTCACCATGTTGATCAGGCTGGTCGTGAACTCCTGACCTCAGGTGATCTGCCCACCTCGGTCTTTCAAGGGTGCCTGGACCCTACGTAATCTTAAGTGTCTTTATAAAAGGGAGACAGGAAGTCACAGAGGATGGAAGACATTGGACTGCTGGCTTTGAACATAAATAATAGATCATGAACCAAAGAATGCAGGCGGTGTCTAAGAGTTGGAAAGGCAAAATAATGGGTTTTCCCCTCAAACACTCAGAAGGAATGTAGCCCTGTTGACACCTTGCTTTTACACTTTTGAACTTCAGAACTGTAAGAGAATAGACGTGTGCTGTTTTAACTACTATATTTGTTATAGTAGAAACAAGAATTTAATACACTGGAAATGTCTCCTTTATTTTTTTGTAGATATTTTCACTGAATGAGAAATTCTGGGTTAGCAGAGTTTTTATTTTTCTTCAAAAATATTAGGTTTTACTTTTTTCTTATTTGCATGATTTCTGAGAAATTCATTATAATTTTTATTCATTTTGCTCTGTAGATGTGGGTTTGATTTTCCTCTTCTGGCTGCCTTCAACAATTTCTCTTTGTCCTGAGGTTTGAAAGGTATTGATGTTCTTTTCTTGTTGTTTATTTAGTTTAGTTGACATTTATCCTACTTGGTGTTCTCTGAATTTCCTAAATTTCTGATTTAGTTTCTGTCATTAGTACTTCAATTATTTTTTGCCATCTGATATTCTAATTACATGTATGTACACTACTTGATATTGTTCTGCAATTCTTACATTTTCTATTTTTTCTCTTTGTGTTTCTGTTTAGCAATTTCTACTGATATATTGAAGTGCACTGAATTATTTCCTTGGCTGTGTTGAGTCTACTGATGAGAACTTTCAAGACATTCTTCTTTTCTTTTACTATTTTTTTATTTACAGATTCCTTTTATATTCTTCTGTATTATTTTAATCTCTCAGTATATATATATTCTACATTTGATGTTGCATGTTTTATACATTCTCAGTTAGAACCTTTAATATATCAATCATAGTTACTTTAATTTTTTTTTTTCTGATAGTTCTAACTCCTGTGTCATATCTAAATATGCTTCTGATGATTGTTTTATATATAAGACTGTTTCGGCATGCATTTTTTTTATTGATAAACATGCATGCATATAGCAATAGATATGGGCTTCAGTGTGAGAATGTTAAAATGTCCTGGAGTTGGGTTGGACTGTGCTTGATGTTTCTTAAACTAGAAGAAACATCAGACATTTCTTGGACATCAGACATTTCAAATGCCTCAAGTGACCTTGTTTTTAGCTCTAGATTTAAAAACATATTAGTTCTGGAACTTCCCTTTGTACCGTCTCATAGTTTTCTACACTACAATCCACTGTTATTATTACAGGATGCTTATTAACTTGGTGGTAGACTGTGGACATGGGTGTTTAGTCTTCTGATTAAGTCTCAGACTTTATAGTGCATAGTGGGCCTATATCTCAAGGATCTGACCTGATAAATCTTCCTGTTCCTCACAAGATTTTTTGTTACCCCTCCAGACGGTAGGCCTATTTTCATGTATTTCTTAATTACCTCCTTGGCTATAGTGGGTATTCTCCAGTATTCCCTGTTTTTCTCCTGTGTTCTTTACTTTTCATTGTTATATGAGAGAGCGTTTATGAACCTTGGGAGATGTGTTGGGGTAAAGGAAGCAGAGGAAATACGAGCAAAGCAACTTGGTAAAATTGAGGAGCTCCTTATAGTCAGTGAAAAATCTTATGGGAAGCATGAAGGAAGATCTGAGTTTCAGATGACAGAAGGGAATTGTCAAAAATGAAGACTATATGGGGAGAAAATGGCTCTATCAAGTTTAAATCTGGAGAGGAATTTTACTGTTTTCTTCTATTGTGATGAAAAAAGTATAAAAATTACTTTGAAATCACTCCAAGTTCTACCTCTATTAAATAATATATTTATTTGAATTTTATATATTTGACTGTTCATTTGAGAGATTAAACAATACAGACATTTTTTCCTACTCCAAAGAACTTCTGTCAATTAATAGGTAGTTATTCAATTTTAAATGAGTTATTCTCTTGGTTTTTTTTTTTTTTTTTTTTTTTCTTTTCCCTTATCTTTTCTGGATTTGAGAGTGTGAATGAGGTTGGATGAGATGAGATAGGGCATTCAGTATTTTTACTGTGAGTTTGTCATCTCCAAACCTTGTTAACAATACTCATGTTCTCTGTCCTTACATCGGGTTCCCCTGTATTTTCAGCATCTGCACCATTATCTACCTGTGTTATTGATCATCTGTGTACTTCTTTTTACTAATGCCCATCTTTGGCTGCAGTTTACTTTTAGCAATTTTCTTCCAGTTAGAGGTATGCCACAGTTGATAAGGTTGATGAGTTTGCACGATTTTTTCTTTAACTTCCCTACCTGTTGTGACATAGGTAGTTGTCTGAATAAGAACATTTTCTATCCTCCAATAGTTTACTAAAATGCTTAGATTAAATTTCTCTAATTGGTCAATTGACTTTTCATGAGTCTTAAACTTTTGGAGATATTTGTATTTTGCCAAGATCTAAGGAGGTATACACATGTTTTCAATATCTTCCATTGTTTTGTTTTAAATACAACTGTATTAAAAGATTATTCATAGTTTCCTTTTTGTAATAATTGTTGTGTACTACAATAAATTATCTTTAGGATTTTTTTCTTTTTATAGAATTTTTAGATATGAAAAGTGAGAATAGGGATAAAGAGTTATTACCTCTTTTATCTTTATTTAAAAGCTTCAGAAAATATTCCTGAATGGTTGAAATGATGATGGAAACATATTAAGTCATTCTCTTTTACCATCTTTTTTTTCTTCAACCAAACAACCAGATTAACAAATGGTATAACTAAGCTTTTCATCTTTAAATTTGTGTTTGCCTAATATCACAAGTGCTTGCTTCTTTAAAATAAATAGACAAAAGGCCACAGGTACTAGCTTTTATATATACATATATATAAAACAGTCTAATGAGCTCTGGGAAACAAATAAATACATTTAAGTGCCTTTAAAATGTTTTGCTAATGCCTTTAAACTGTTAAAATATAGTGGACATTTAGATCTTCCCCAATAAAAAACAATCTTCTTTTTAATGTGAATCCTTGATTTTTATATTTATAATTTATATTTCTAAAATAGAAATAGTAGTCTTAAGTTAGCTGAAACTTTAAAAATAACTAATTTTTAAGTAGAATTCAGGATTCAGGGTTATATTAAAAATGTATAAGGCAAGAAATTTGAAAAAAACAAATCAAAGTTTGTTTAGATTAAATGTGTTATTTCTAAATAAAGAAGATAAGAAACTAAAGTCATTTTTATGCTGAAATGCATTTCTTATCATTAGCTAAGATATGTGCTTTTAAGTTCATGATTTTAAGCTTATGTTTTTGTTTTATCAATATATCTGCTTCATCACTTAGGAAGAACGTCTTAGGATTTTAGAGGTTAAATTTATTTTTTTATAATAAAAGGATGTAAAACACGATATAATGGCTCAGAGATGTCAAGTTCAATATGATATAAATGTCTTAAAGTTGTAAGATCATATTTAAAAATGCAGCCATACATTTTATAAAAATATCTTATAATGCTTGTAAAATGTGCAGTTATTCTCAGGAGTGATATATTCTGTATGTACAGATGTCTCAGAAAACTCTCTGGCAGGCACTGTTCCAATGGTATAATAATAAAATGGTATTTAAGAAAACACTGTTTTTTCCCAAAAATTAAGTACATTGTATTATTAAATTCCATTGCTGACTTTATGAAAATTGTACACTGAAGCCAAAAACCAAACCAAGACAATAACAGTTGAAAATAATGTAATGCACTTAGATAAGTAGCTGTTTTCTATTTTCCTTGCAAACCAGAAAATAAAAATGAATATACAAATGCTTTCTTATCGAGCATGAGATTTTAAGTTCTACAATAATATGTATTTAAATAAGGAGGCAGGAATTACTGACTTATCATCAAGAGGGACATTAGTTTGTTTCTCGATAATTTAATTCAATGAACATGTACTTTGCATACATTAGGTCAAACATATTCTAAATTCTGGTAAAACAGAGATAAATTATACATATTTCAAGATCTATCTATGCACCTATGTATTTATCTATCTATTATCTATCTATCTACCTCTTACTCTCAAAACATCCACAGACTAGTAAGAAATACACAGATCAACTAACAGTGCAAAGAATGCAAGAAAGGAGTAAAAGGAATGCAAAGGAGGGACAAAAAACTTCAGCAAGTTGGAAAGATTTGGAAGCCAGTAGATTATGGATGTGTGGAAGGCATGCAAATTAGAATGAGATTGGAGAGATAGCAAAACAGAAAAGACTTTGCAAGAGTCCACATAATGAGGAGATCTTTGGTTAGGGTGATACTCAAGACAAGAGTAATAAAATAGTTTGGGAGAACATTAAGATTTAATCTCAGGATTCACGATGAAATAAATGTTTGTCCTAATGAGAAAGGGCACTTACTACCATTTTCCAAGTTTTTGTTCATATTTTATGGAAAGGATTGGTAGTTGTGTCATTAACTGATTCAGACTATAAGTAAAGGGTCAGAGTTTTGGTGACAAACATCAATTATTTAGCACTTTGAGAATATTTATTGAGAAACTATTTTGTGCAGGATTTTTGATTCATTTTCAAATCTACAGAGATGAAAACATAATAATTGTCCTCAAGGGCCTCTCAGAATAATGATAATGATGATAATGATGATAATTGATGATACTATCATTATTTTTTTACATATATAGTATTATTATTTTATGGATAACATTTAAATCACTATTAATATAGATTAACTCACTTAATCTCCCTAAAATATGTATAAAATAAGCACTAATACTACCCTCTTTTACAGCAGAGAGAATTGAAGCACAGATAGATCACTTTCCAAATATTATACAACCAGTGAGTGGCAAAGTCAGAATTCAACATTGAAAGTCTGGTACCAGGCTTCATCCTCTTAATAATTTAATAAATGAAAACAAATAAAATAAAATAGAATATAAGCTGTGGGCATGTAAAGTTGAATGGATTCTATGGTGGCTCAAATAAGAGGATAATTAATTGAGTCTACAGACATTCCCTGATGAAGAGGAAGTTTGACATGGTTCCCTGCTAAAGGGGAAATTTGACATTGTTTCTGACAATCAAAGAATATGTAGTCGTAAGAATAAGGTGGAGTTAACAGTTTGAGACAAGAGGTCTTCAGTACAAACCACAAAACCATACAACTTGCAAAAAGTAACAGTGAAATATTACAGAGCTTGTGACGCACATGGTTAATTGCAAGAAATGAAACATTTGAGGTTAGGCGGGCAGGCAGGCAATCTATAAATTTCATTATAAACAAAATGGAGGATCCAACTGTTGTTCACACAAACAGCAGAACAACTTCATAAGAACCAAAAATAAGGTAGGCCCTCACAGTACCTAGTTTTAACTTTATATCACTTAAAGAAGAAATGAAGAGGTAGAACACACCATCTTGAGTAGCGACCCCACCCCCTTTCATGCCCCAGAAGCAGAGGTATGGTTCAGAGAGCATTTCCATGCACTGGGGGTTGGAGAGCACAGAGAGCAATTGTGAGGCATTGAACTTGCTGCTGTCCTGTTATAGCAGAAAGAAAAACCAGACCAAACTCAGCTGACACCCACCCATAGAGGGAACATTTAAACCAGTTCTAACCAGACAGGAATCTTTGATCACAGCAGTTAGAATCTGAGTTCCTGTAAGCCTTGTTATTGGAGTGACAGTGCTCTGGGGCTCTAAATAAACTTGAAAGCCAGTGTAGGCCAAAAGGACTACAAGTCCTAGGTGAGTCCTAGTGCTTAAATGGATCCAAAGCCAGTAGACTGGGGTAGGGGGTGGCAAATGACTTACATAGACACCAGCTGGGGTGGCTAAGGGGTTATTGGCATCAACCCTTTCCTAATCCCAAATTGCACAGTTTGCAACTCCAGAAGAAACTTCTTTATGCTTAAGGAGAGGATAGGAAAGAGAGGAGATGATTTTGTCTTGCATCTTGCATACCAGCTTAGCCACTGCAGGATAGGGCACTGATCAGAGTCATAAGACACTGTTTCCAGATCCTAACTCTCAAATTACACTTTCAGACACACCCTGGGCCAGAAGGCAACCTGCTGCCTTGAAGAAAAGAACTCCTGGCAACATTCATCACCTGCTAACTGAAGAGTGTTTGGGCCATGAATAGCCAGCAGCAATACTCAGGTGTTACATGGAGGGCCTTGGGTGAGACTCTGAGACTTGCTAGCTTCAGGTGAGGCTCAGCATATTCCCAGTTGTGATGGCTATGGGACAAGACTCCCTCTGCTTGAGAAAAGCAGATGGGAATGTAAAAGGGTTGTTGTCTTGCACCTTGGGTGCCAGCTCAGCCACAGAAGTGTAGAGCATTAAGCAAACTCTTAGGGTTCTCAGTTTTGGGACTTGGCTCTTAGACAGCATTTCTGGACCTTCCCTGTGCTGGAGAGGAGCCCAATGTCCTGAAGGGTGAGTCCCAAGATAGGCAGCCTTCACCACAAGCAGACTGAAAAGCCCTTGGGCCTTCAGGGAACATTGGCTGGTAATCTGGCAGCACTCCTCACTTCCTGCAGTGGCAGTGACTACAAGATGAGGCTTCTCTGTCTTTGGAATGGGGAGGGAAGAATAAAAAGAGCTTCATCTTGTGGTTTGAGTGCCAGCTTAGCTGCAGTAAACAGAACACCAGAAAGACTAAGATTTTTGACCCTACTCCCTGACTAGTCTGGACCCACCTGGCTCCTGAGGGAACTCACCTCCATGAAAGAAAGGGCACAAGTCAGACTGGCTTTTCCACCTGTTGTTTGTGGAACCACAGGACTTTGAATTAACATAAGTGGTAGCCAGGGAGTGGTTACAGTACGCCTTGGGCAAGCCGGTGCTGTACTGGCTTCAGGTCTGATCCAGTGTAGTTGTAATGGAAGTGGCCAAAATGGTGCTTGCATCACTCCACCCCCAGCTTCAGGTGGCTCAGAACAGAGAGAGGGGCTCTGTTTGTTTGGGATAAAGTAACGGAGAGAATAATAGTTTCTACCTGGTAATCCAGAGAAATGTCCCAGATCTTGTCCAACAGCACCAAGGCAGTACCTCTATGAATTTGCAAGAACCACAACATTACTGGGTGTGAGGTGGCCCTAAAGCCAATAGAGATTAGATCACAACACCCAAGTGCTTTCGAGTATCTAGAAAGCCTTCTCAAGAAGGATGAGTGCAAACAAGCCCAGACTCTGAAGACTACCATAAGTACCTAATTCTTTAACGCCCAGACACAAATGAACACCCACAAGTGTCAAGACAATCCAGGAAAACAAGACCTTACAAGTTAAACTAAATAAGCTACTGGGGACCAATACTGGGGAAACAGAGAATGTGACCTTTCAGATAGAGAATTCAAAATAGCTATTTTGAAAAAACACAAAGAAATTCAAGATAACACAGAAAAGGAATTCAGAATCTATCAGATAATGTTAACAAAGAGACTGAAATAATAAAAAAGAATCAAGCAGAAATTCTGGAGCTTAAAAATGTAATTGGCATACTGACAAATCCGTCAAGGTATTTTAGTAACAGAATTGATCAGGCAGAAGAAAGAATTAGTGAGCTTAAAGGCAGACTATTTTAAAATACATAGAGGAGACAAAAGAAAAAGAAGAAAAAATAATAAAGTATTCCAACAGGATTTAGAAAATGGCCTCAAAAGGACAAATCTCATAGTTATTGGCCTTAAAGAAGAAGAAGAAAAAGAAAGAAATCGGGGTAGAAAGTGTATTCACAGAAATAATAACAGAGAAGATCTTAAATGACAAAAAAGATATCAATACCCTAGTACAAAAAGGTTATAGACACCAAGCAGATTTAACCCAAAAAGGACTATCTCAAGACATTTAGTAATCAAACTCCCAAAGATCAAGGATAACGAAAGCATTCTGAAAACAGCAAGAGAAAAGAAACAAATAGCATATTTTACAATAGAGTTTCAGTACATCTGGCAGCAGACTTTTCAGTGGAAATCTTACAACCAAGGAGACAGTAGCAAGTTAAATTTAAAGAGCTGAAAAAAAAAATTACCCTAGAAGAGTATGTCTGGCAAAAATACATTTCAAATATGAAGGATAAATAAAGGCTTCTCCAGACAAACAAATGCTGAGGGATTTCAACAGAAGACATGTCTTATGAGAAATGCTAAAGAAAACACTTCAATCAGAAACAGAATGATGTTAACGAGCAACAAGTAATCACCTAAAGGTAAAAAACTCACTGGTAATAGGAAGTACACAGAAAAACACAGAATGGTATAACACTATATATATGGGATGTAAGTTACTCTTAACCTAAGTGGAAAGACTAAACAATGACCCAATCAAAAATAATAACAACAACAACTTTTGAAGACATAGACAGTAGAGTAAGATACAAATAGAAACAACAAAAAAGTTAAAAATCAGGAGGACAAAGTTAAGTCGTAGTTTTTATTAGTTTTCTTTTCGCTAGTTTGTTTGCTTGTTTAGGGAGTGCTAAGTTGTCATCAACTTAAAATAATAGGTTGCAAGATACTATTTGCAAGCTTCCTGGTAACTTCAAACTAAAAAACATACAACAGATACAAAAATAAAAATAAAAAGCCAGAAGCATAATTTATCACCAGAGAAAATTACTTTCACTAAAAGAAAGACAGGAGGGAAAGAAAAAAGAAAAGAAGACCACAAAACAACCAGAAAATAAATAACAAAATGGCAGTAAGGCCTCAATTATCAATTGATAACAATTATCAATCTAATCTAATAAGATTAGATTTAAATGAACCAAACTCTCCAATCAAAAGCCAGAGTGGCTGAATGGATAAATAAAGAAGACCCATTGACCTGTGGCCTACAAGAAAAATACTTTACCTATAAAGACACACATAGGTTAAATAAATAAATGGAAAAAGACATTCCATGCTAATGAAAATTGAGAAAGCAGGAGTAGCTATACTTATGTAAGAAAAAATAGACTTCAAGACAAAATCCATAAAAAGAGACACCCAAAAGTCACTATATAATGATAAAGGGGTCAATTGGGTAAGAGGATATAACTGTAGATTGCCCAATTTTGTAGCTGTTTGGGGTGCTACTTGTAGCCTGGTGGACTGAACAAAGAGGGCGAATGCAGGAATAAAAGACAGAGACCAGAGAGTACCTTTGAAAAAAGGAGTCAGAAGCCACCTTCCCTCTATCGGACAAGGGCCCTGAGCTTTTTCAGCATTCCAAATTTATTAGGTAAAAGGGATAATGAGAAAGGGGAGGGTGATTGTTGGGTAATTGTCAGTTGGCCGTTTTGTTCACAGCAGGCTTGCAAGACTCCATCCTTCTAACAATAGGTGCAAAATTTCATAGTAGATCACTTCAAGGAGTCTGGTGCCAGGTAGTGATGGCCCTCAGCAAACCTCCTGGCAGCAGGTGCAGGTGTGAGTTTGCTCACATCCTGCATTCATGATAAACAGTTTGCTGTTTGATCATATAACTTCCAATGGAATGCTGAGTTGGTCATGATCCCTTTGGCCTTTATGGCTCCCAACGTATAACAATTGTAAATATATATGCACCCAACACTGGAGCACCCAAATATATAAAACATTATTACAGCTAAAGACAGAGACTCCAATACAATAAAAACTGGAGACTTCACCTCCCACTTTCAGCACTGGACAGATCTTTCAGACAGAAAATCAACAAAGAAACATCAGACTTAATCTGCAGTATAGACCAAATGAATCTCGTGATGGTTAATATTAGGTGTCAACTTGATTGGCTTGAATGATTTCTAGATGGCTGATAAAGTATTGTTTCTGGGTGTATCTGTGAGGGTGTTGCCACGAGATTGAGATTTGAGTTGGTCAACTAGGAAAGGAAGACCCACTGTCAATGTGGGTGGGCACCATCCAATCAGTTGCCTGTAGTGCTAGAACAAGGCAGTCAGAAGAAGTTAGGATAACTTCGCTTGTTAGGTCTTCTTGTTTTTTTTTTTTTTCTTCTCGTGCCAGATGTTTGTTTCTGCTCCTTCTGCCCTTGAACATGAGACTCCAGGTTCTCTGGACTTTGAACTATTGAACTTGTGTCAGTGGCTTCCCCAAAGTATCTCAAGCCTTTGGGGGCAGACTGAAGTATGCTCTGCCACCTTTCTTGCTTTTAAGTCATTCAGATTTAGACTGAACCATACCAATTTCTCTCTTTCTTAGTAAGCAGATGGCCTATTGTGGGTTTCTGCCTTGTAATCTAGTGAGTCAATTCTCTCTAATACACAGCCTTGTGAAGCAGAATCATTGTCTGTGGTAAATACCTGAGGTTTGTTGTCTCACACCAAGGGAATCGAGGATGCAGACACACACACAAGTAGTAGGTTTAGGAGTGGAGGTTTATTAGGCAAAAGAAAGAGAAAGGAAAACAGCTGTCTCCCCTGAGAGAGAGAGAGTGGTACCCTCACAGGAATTCCAGCCCACAACAGAGTGAACCGGATTTCACAGACAGGCTTGAGGAGATGGTGACTGATTTACATAGGGCCCAAAGATTGGTTGGACCAGGTGTGACATTTACATAGTGTGTGGGGAAACTGGCTGCCCCCATCCTAGTCTTATTATACAAATGGGGTCTTTGTTGGGCTGTTGCCATGTTGCCTGCTCCTTACTGTACACATGGCTGGCAAAGAGTAGGGATGATGGAGCCACCATGTTGGACATGCCTAGCCCCAGCTATTGGCACAGCTGCCGGTATTCACCCATGCCAAGTTCCTAGCTTGCCTGTCTATGTCTGCAGCTTGATTTTACAGGCTGCTCTTTGTTAGAAAATAAATGATTTGGGGGCTGTTTTTATTAAAAGGAAAACCTTACCAAGGACTTCTTTACCCTCACTATCTGCCTTAATAATTTCTTCTTAACAACTATATTATTTCATGTATACACATAAGCTATTGGTTCTGTTCCTCTGGATAACCCAGAATAATACAGATTTTGGTATCAGAAGTTGTTCTAGAGAAGCAGAATTTTAAGGATGGATTTCCTTAATTCATTTTAGGGTTTCTTGAGAGGGCTCTCTAATCTGATTAGACTTACCAATGCTAAGTAACCTATTTTTAATAGTACCAAGATCACAGATAGTCCTTGGTGTGCATTGTTTAGAGAGTTGTGCAAAATAAATGCATTTGATACTTCTAGTTCACCACTCCTGAGAGGCAAGTTTAGTCACTCTATACTTGATACCTTTGAACATTTGTGGAGAACCAATAACTATAATGAAGTTCATTGGTTGCTTCTAAGTTTGCTGGACAGTGATGAAATAAAAAGAAGAGCTCAGGGATATATCTGCCATCCGTAAAAGCATATGTTTAGCCTCAAAGTTTGCAAGGGGACCCTGGTGAGACTCTTATTTTTTTGGAGACAAAGGGGTGAAATTGCTGAAATTCAGACACAAGCATGAGTGGGTGACCTAAAACAAAAGGTACATACTCTGCTCTGCTATATGTCCACTGTTCACAGTGGCAGCATTGATAGGGAAAAAAAATGGGACCCTGTAACTTGGAATAGATATGTGTGGGAGGACCTTGATGAAGCTGGGGACATTGAGCGTCTAAATTCTGATAAGCCCCTTTTTTTCCCAGAGGAAATGGCCTCCTTCCATTCCCCCTGTTGTGGCAACTTTCCTCTGCCTCATTCAGGCTGTTATCAGTCTTTTCACCTTTGTCTGAGGAGATTAACTCTGCATTGCCTGAGGGATGAACAATAGCCTCCCCTGAGGTAGTTGCACAATGCTGATTCTCTTCAGGACCCTCTCCCACCACCCCTGTAACTAGACTCAAGTTCCAGCAGCCCCATGGTGGTGAGGTATACCATGAGAAGGTGTGCTACACTCCAAAAGAATTACTTGAGTTTTCTAATTTATATAAGCAGAAACCTAGAGAATAGGTTCTAATTTATATAAGCAGAAACCTAGAGAATAGTCATGGAAATGGATATTAAGGGGGTGAGAGAATGGTGGTAGAAACATAAAATTGGATCAGGCTGAATTTATTGATATGGGCCCACTAAGCAGAGATTCTACATTTAATGTTGCAGTTTGGAGACTTAAATGAGATTCTAATAGTTTATTTACTTGGTTAGCTGAAAATGGATGAAAAGATTGCCCACTTTGAGTGAACTGTAAATGCCTGATCTCCCTTGGTTTAATGTAGAGGAAAGGGTCCAAAGACTTAGAGTGATTGGAATCCTAGAGTAGATTTGTCACTTTAGACCTACTGTCCCAACTGGGAGGATGCCGAAGACATACGCTTCACCAATACTTTGCAAAATAAATTTGTGAGAGGAGAAACAGAATTTTTAACATTTTGTGATTGTTCTTCTCTGTATGTCAGATCTTACAGTGGGAACCACAGTGACTCAACTGGAAAACTTAAATGCAATGGAAATAATTGGATCCCTAGGTAGCAGGGGCCAAGTTGTGTCACTCTACTATCAAAAGAAAGATGGGCTCATTTACCATAACGAACAGCAGAGGCAAAGCAACAGTCAGAATAGCCTGACTCATATAGAGCTCTGGCATTGGCTAATTCATCATGGCATTCCTAGAAGGAAAATTGATAGAAACTCTACTGTGTTTTCGCCTGACTTGTGTAAGCAGAAAATTTCCAGGTCAAGTGGGCAAAAGTCTAATTTGAATTATAAAAACAGAGAATCACAGCCCTTCAATCAATTTCCAGGCTTGAGCAGTTTACAGACCCAGGACACTTTGAATGAAGGGGAGGACAGGTCTTCTTGAGGAAGGAACGCACTACACTACCACAAACTTATACTGTTAATCATTCTCCCATCCTTCCCCATGAAGACTTCCATCCTTTTACCAGGGTCACTGTACATTGGGGGAAAGGGGAAGAAGAAGATCTTTCAGGAACTACTGGTCACTGGCTCTGAACTGACATTAATTTCAGGGGACTGAAAATGTCATTATGGATTATGGAAGTAATCCACAATTAGGAGCTTATGGAAGTCAGGTAACTAATGGAATTTTAGCTCAGGTCTGACATATAGTGGCTCCAGCAGATCCATGGACACACCCTGTGGGCATTTCCCCAGTGCCAAAACACATAATTGGAATAGACATACTTAGCAGCTGGCAGAATCCCCACATTAGTTCTCTGACATGAGGGGTTGGGGCTATCATGGTGGGAAAGATGAAAAGGAAGCCATTAGAGCTGCCTCTACCTGGAAAAATAGTAAATCAAAAACAATATTGCATTCCTGAAGGGACTGCATATATTAGTGCCACTACCAAGGACTTGAAAATGCAGGGGTGGTAATTCCCACTACATCCCTGTTCAACTCTCCTATTTGGCCTATACAGAAGGCAGATGGATCTTTGAGAATAGTAGGGAATTATGGTAACTTTAACCAAGTGGTGACTCAAATTGCAGCTGCTCTACCAGATGTGGTTTCATTGCTTGAGCCAATTAACATATTTCTTGGTACCTGATATGCAGTTACTGATTTGGCAAATGACTTTCTCTCCATCCCTGTCCGTAAGTCCCACAAGAAGCAATTTGCCTTTAGTTGACAAGACCAACAATGTACCTTCACAGTCCTCCTTCAGTGATGTATCAACTCTCCACCCATATGCCATAAGTTTGTTCACAGAGATCTTGATCGATTTTCCCTTCTACAAGATATTACACTAGTCCATTACACTGATAACATCATGGACCCAATGGACCCAGTGAGTGAGAAGCAGCAATGACTCTGAACTTATTGGTGTGACATTTGCATGTCAAGGGATGGAAAACAAATTTGGCTAAAATTTAGGGGACTTCAATCTCAGTGAAACTTCTAAGGGTTCAGTGGTGTGGGGCCTGTTGAGATATTCCTTCCAGGGCAAAAAATTGTTGGATTTGGCCCCTCCTAAAATCAAGATAAAAACACAATGCCTAGTGGGCCTATTTGTATTTTGGAGGCACCACATTCCTCATTTAGGTGTGTTACTCTGGCCCATTTTTTGAGTTACCCTAAAGGCTGATAGTTTTGAGTGGGGCCTAAAATAGAAGCTCAGCAACAGGTCTAGGCTGCTGTGCAAGCTGCCCTGCCACTTGGGCCATATGACCCAGTAGATACAATAGTGTTTGAGATGTCAGTGGCAGATAAGAATGCTGTTTGGAGCCTTTGGCAGGTCCCCATAGGTGAATCACAGAATAGACCTCTAGAATTTTGTAGTAAGGCTCTACCATCTTGTGTAGATAACTACTGTCCTTTTGAGAGATAGCTCTTGACCTGCTACTGGGCCTTGGTAGAAATTGATGTTTGACTATGGATTATTAAATTGTCATTTGACTTAAATTGCCTATAATGACCTGGGTGCTTTCTGTTCCATCTATCCATAAAGTTGGGTGTACAAAGTAGCATTCAACAATCAAATGGAAGTAGAGTATACTTAACCAGGCTTGAGCAGATCCTGAAGGCACAAGCAAGCTACATGAGGAAGTGGTTAAAATGCCCATGGTCCTCACTCCTGCCACTCGGCCTTCTGTCTCCCAGCTTGCACCTTTAGCCTCATGGGGAGTTTCCTATGATTACATGACAGAAGAAGAGAATACTAGAACCTGATTTACAGATGGTTCTGTATGATATGCAGACACCACCTGAAAGTAAACAGCTGCAGCACTACAACTCCTTTCAGGGATGTTCCTGAAGGACAGTGGTGAAGGGAAATTTTCCCAGTTAACAAAACTTTGAGCAGTGTACCTGGTTGTGCACTTTAGTGGAAAGTAGAAATGGCCTAATGTGTGACTGTATACTGATTCATGGGTGATATCCAATGGTTTGGCTGGATGATCAGGGACTTAGAAAGAACATAACTGGAAAATTAGGGACAAAGACACTGTGGGAAAAGGTATGTGTGTGGACCAGTCTGAGTAGTCAAAAACTGTGAAGGTGTCTCATGTGAATGCTCACCAAAGGGTGACCTCAGAAGAGGGGGATTTTAATAATTAAATGGATAAAATGGCCCATTGTGTGGCCACCACTGAGCTTCTTTCTCCAGCCACCTCTGCCATCACCTAATGGGTTCATAAACAAAGTGGCCATGGTGGCAGGGATGGAGGTTATGTATGGACTCGGTAACATGGACATTTACTTACAAAGGCTGACCTTTCTAATGCCACCACTGGGTGTCCCATCCACCAATGTCAGAGACCAATACTGAACACTTGATATGGGACCATTTCTCAGGGTGGTCAACCATCTACCTGGTGGCAGCTTGGTTTCATTGGAACTCTTTCATTATAGAAGGGGCAGTTGTTCATCCTTACTGGAATAGATATTTACTCAGAATATAAATTTGTCTTTCCTGCATACAATACTTCCACCAATACTACCATCAGTGGACTCACAGAATCCCTCAGCCACTGTGATGACAATCTACATGGCATTACCTCCGACCAAGGAGCTCATTTCACAGGCAAAGAAGTGTGGCAGTTGGCTCAGGCTTACAGCATTCACTGGTCTTATCATCTTCCCATTATTCTGAAGCAGCTGGCTTGAAAGAATGATGTAATGGTCTTTTGAAGTCACAATCACAATGCCAACCAAGTGACAATACTTTGCAGGGTTGGGGCAGAGTTCTCCAGAAGGCTATGTATGTTCTGAATCAGCATCTGATACATGGTACTGTTTCTCCCACAGTCAGAATGCAGGAGTCCAAGAATCAAGGGGTGGAAGTAGAAGTGACACCACTCATCATTACCCCTAGTTGACCTGCTAGCGAAATGTTTGCTTCCTGTTCTTGCAACATTATGTTCTGCTGGCCTAGAGGTCTTAGTTCCAGGAGACACAGCAATGTTTTCATTGAACTGTAACTTAAGACTGCCATGTAACCACTTCGGGCTCCTCTTGTCTTTAGGTCAACAGGCGATTAAGGGAGTTACAGCATTGGCTGGGGTAATTGACCCAAACTATCAAGAAGAAATCAGACTACTACTCCACAATGGAGGTAAGGAAGAGAATGTCTGGAATACAAGAGAACCCTTAGGGTATCTGTTCGTATTACCATGCCCTGTGATTAAGGTCAATGGGAAACTACAACAACCCAATCCAGTCAGGACTACAAATGACTCAGAGGCCCCAGGAATAAAAGTCTGGGTTACTCCACCAGATAAAAAGCCATGATCACCCAAGGTGCTTGCTGAAGGCAAAGGAAATGCACAATGGGAAACAGAAGAAGGTAGTTATGAGTATCTGCTATGACCATGTGATCAGTTAAAGAAATGAGAACTATAATTATCAACGGTATTTCTTATTTTGTTAAGAATATGTTTGTGCATATATACACCTGAATTAAGAAAATATTTTTATTTCTTTTTGTCTTTTTTTATCATGTAACACAAGATTTATTGACATCACATCAGCATTTAAATGTTGGCAATTTTATGTAATAGCATTCAGGTTAAGAATTGGTGCATTTTTAATTGTATAAAGGATAGTTGTATTATGTTAGGCACAAATACGACCTTATTATTGTCTTTTTTTGGGCCGTAAGTATGATTTAAGGAGATTTGTATGGATGCCAAGTTGACAAGGGGTGGACTTGTGATGGTTAATATTAGGTGTCAACTTGATTGGATTGATGGTTGTTTAGATGGCTGGTAAAGCATTGTTTCTGGGTGTGCCTGTGAGTGTGTGGGCAGAGGAGACTGATATTTGAGTTGGTGTCCTGGAACAGAAAGATACATCTTCAATGTAGTTGGGTACAATTTGCACAATTTAGTGCAGATAAAACAAGGCAGGCTGAAGAAGGTGCAATAACTTTGCTTGCTGGGTTTTCTGAAATTTTTTCTTATTTTTATGGTGAATGGTTGCTTCTGCTCCTTCTTCCCTTGGACATCAGACTCCAGGTTCTCTGGACTTTGGACTCTGAGACTTGCACCAGTGGCTTCCCCAGGGCTTTTAAGCCTTTGGCCACAGCCTGAAGGTTGCACTGTTAGCTTTCTTAGTTTTAAGGCTTTTGGACTTGAACTGAGCCATTACTGTCTTCTCTGTTTCCCAGCTTGAAGATGGCCTGTAGTGAGACTTTGCCTTGTGATTTAGTAAGCTAATTCTCCCTAATAAACTCCTTTATGTATATACATGCATCCTATTGGTTCTGTCTCTCTGTAAAACCCTGATTAATACAGATTTAATAGATATTTACAGAACATTTTATCCAACAGCTACGGAATACACAATCGTCTCCTCTTCACAAGGATTATCCTCAAGGATAGACCATACGTTAGGTCACAAAATAAGTCTTAAAACTTTACAAAAATTGAAATAATACCAAGCATCTTCTTTGACAACAATGAAATAAAACTACAAATTAATAACAAGAGGAATTTTGGAAGTCATAGAAATACATGAAATTAAACAACATACTTTGAATGAACAATGGGTCAATGAAGAAATTTTTAAAAAATGTATTAAAACAAATGAAAATGGAAACACAATATATCAAAACCTATGGGATACAGAAAAAGCAGTACTCAGAGGGAAATATATAAATATAAGTACCTACATAAAAAAAAAAAAAAAAACTCAGATAAACAATCTAACAATGGACTTTAAAGAACTAAAAAAGCAAGAGCAAAACAAACCCAAAATTGGTAGAAGGAAATATCAGTACGGAAATAAATGAAACTGAAATAAAGAAAACAAAGATCAATGAGACAAAAAAAAGGTTTTTTGAAATAAAACAAAACTGGCAAAACTTTAGCCAGACTAAGAAAAAAACAAAGATCCAAATAAATGGAATCAGAAATAAAAAGGAGACATTGCAACTGATACTACAGAAATTCAAAGAATTATTCATGGCTACTATGAGCAACCATATGCCAATAAATCAGATAATCTAGAAGAAACTGACACATTTCTAGGCACATACAACCTACCCAGATTGAACCATGAAAAAATACAAAACCTGAACAGACCAATAATGAGTAACAAAAGCCATAAAAAAAAAGTATCCTAGTAAAGAAAATCCCAGTATCTGATGGTTTCACTGCAAATTTATACCAAACATATAAAGAAGAGCTAGTATCAATCATATTCAAACTATTCCAAAAAACAGAGGTGAAGAAAATCTTTCTAAATTCATTTATGTGGCCAGTACTGCTCTGATACAAAAACCAGACAAAGATACATCAACAAACAAACAAGCAAACAAACAGAAAACTGCAGGTCAAAATCACTGATAGTTATTGATGTAAAAATTCTCAACAAAACACTAGCACACTAAATTCAACCATATATTGAAAAAATCATTCATCATGACCGAGTGAGATTTATCCCTGAGATACAAGGATTATAAACATACACAAACCAGTCAATGTGAGAAACCCCATACAAAGAGAATGAAGGACAAAAATCCTCTGATAATTTCAATTGATGCTGAAAAGGAATTTGATAAAAATTCAGCATCACTATATGATAAAAACCCTCAAAAGTCTGGGTATAGAAGGAACATATATCAACATAACAAAGTCATATTTGTCAGACCCACAGCTAGTGCCATACAGAATGAGGAAATACTGAAAGCCTTTCTTGTAAGATCTACTATATGACAAGGATACTCACTGTCACCACTGTTATACAACATTATGTTGGAAATTTTAACTAGAACAATCAGACAAGAGAAAGGAACGTAAGCCATTCAAGTTGGAAAAGAAGTCATACCTTTGTTTGCAGATGATTCTTATATTAAATAAACCTAAAAACTGTACCAATAAACTATATGAACTGAAAACAAATTCAGTAAAGTTGCAGAATACAAAATCAACATACAAAATTAGTAGCATTTCTACATGCCAACAGAGAACAATGTGAAAAAGAAATTTTAAAATGTCCCTCTTATAATACCTAAACATGAAATTAAATACCTAGGAATTAAATTGGCCAAATAAGTGAAAAACCTCTATAATGAAAACTATAAGACACTGATAAATGGAAGAGGAACAAAAATAAAAATAAAAACGTATCTCATGTTAATGAATTAAAAGAATCAATATTGTTAAAATGTCCATACTACACAAAGCAATCAACAGAGTTAATGCAATCCATATCAAAGTACCAATGACACCTTTGCAGAAATAGAAAAAGCAGCTCTAAAATTTATGTGGAACTACAAAAGATCCAGAATGGCCACAGCTATTCTAAGCAAAATGAACAAAACCAGAAGAATCTCATTACCCAACTTCAAATTATACTAAGGATAATGTAATCAAAACAGCATGGTCTTGACATAAAAACAAACACATAGACCAATGAAATAGAATAAAAAACACACAAACACATCCACACACTGAAAGGGTACTCATTTTTGACAAAGATGCCAAGATCATGCACTGGGGAATAAGTACTTTTAATAAATGATGCTGGGAAAACTGAACATCCATTTGTAGAAAAATGAAACTAGACCACTGTCTTTCGCCGTTTACAAAAATCAAACCAAAATGGATTAAACACTTAAATATTAGACCTTGAGCTATGAAACTACTACAGGAAAACACTGGGGAAACTCTCCAGGACATTGGCCTGGGCAAAGATTTCCTGAATAATACCCCACAAGCACAGGCAACCAAAGCAAACATGGACAAATGGGATCACATCAAGTAAGAAAGATTCTGCACAACAAAGCAAATATTCAACAAAGTGAAGAGGCAACCCAAAGAATTGGAGAAAATATTTGGAAACTACCCACCTGATGAGAGATTAATAACTATAACACATAAGGAGCTCAAAAAAATATAATATTGTGATCAAACATGGGAGAAAGATTGAATAGACATTTCTCATAAGAAGACATACAAAGGGCAAACAGGCATATGAAAAGGTGCTCAGCATCACTGATCATCAGAGAAATTTAAATAAAAACTACAATGGGATATCATCTCACCCCACTTAAAATGGCTTATACCCAAAAGACAGGCAATAACAAATGTTGGTGAGGATGTGGTGAAAAAAGAATCCTTGTACAATATTGGGGGGAATGTAAATTAATACAACCACTGTGGAGAGAAGTTTGGAGATACCGCAAACAACTAAAAATACAGCTACAATATGGTCCAGCAATCCCATCCCTCGGTATATATCCAAAATAAAATAAATCAGTATATCAAAGAGAGATCTGCACTCCCATGTTTGTGTCCACATCATTCACAATATACAAGATTTAGAAGCAAGCCATGTGTCCATCAACAGATGAATGGGTAAAGCAAATATGATACATATAGATACTGAAGTACTATCAGCCACAAAATCATGAGATCTTATCATTTTCAACAACATTGATGTAATTGAAGATTATTATGTTAAGAGAAGTAAGCCAGGCCCAGAAATACAAGCATCACATGTTCTCACTTATTTGTGGGATTTACAAATCAAAATAATTGAACTTATGGTGATAGTGAGTAGAAGGATGGTGACCACAAACTGGCAAGGGTAGTGGGGATGTGGGGATGTGGGGATGTTTAATAGGTACAATATAGATAGGTGGAAAGAGTGAATAAGACCTAGTGTTTGATAGCACAACAGGGTGACTATAGTCAATAATAACTTAATTGTACATTTTGAAATAATTTAGAGATTGTAATTGGATTGTTTGTAATACAAAAGATAAATGCCTGAGGGGTTAAATATCCCACTCTCCATGATGAGATGATTACGTATGGCAAGTCTGTGTGAAACCATCCCATGTACACCATAAATATTTGGTATATACCTACTATGTTCTCACATAAATTAAAAATAAAAATTTAGTACATGAAAATATTTTTTAAAGTTTTAGTATTATAATACACCAGTCATTTTGATTTTGTCTTGATGAGGAAATAGATCAGATTAGACAGTAGGGTAATTTGGGTATCCCAATGATACACATTTTTTAAATATCATTTTTTGTCAGATTCTCTAAAACTCATCTTTATCTTATGTTATAAGTTTATATTAACTGCTAACATACATAAGGGTATAAATTCTAAATCCACCTTCAACACTACTTGTAGCTTTACTATACCAAGGTTATGTGTAAGAATGTAATTAATTAGAAATCATCAGTGTTACTAAAGAGCTTTCAATCTATTCTCTGGGTGAATATCTAGCTATAGAGCAAACTACATTGTGGTAAGGGCAATGTAAAGGTACAAAAATGTATGGTAATTCAAATAATATAAACAGATAGAGATCCACTTTAGATTAGTAAAATGAGACATAATAAAATTTTAGAAAGAGAAAAATGTGCAGAGTAGGTGACTTCAAACATCCACCCCTCCACATCAACATTTAAAAAAGGTAGAAACAGTCAGAACCAACATTATCAAAGCTCTGAAAACAATCAAATAGTTATGCCCAAGCAAATGCTAAATCAAGGAAAAGTTAGCTTAAAAATTATAGAAAAGGCTGTTTGCGATGGCTTACTCCTGCAGTCCCAGCACTTTGGTAGGCCCAGGCGGGCATATCACAAGGTCAGGAGATGAAGACCATCCTGGCTAACATGGTGAAATCCCATCTCTAATAAAAACACAAAAAATTAGTCAGGCGTGGTGGTGGGCGCCTGTAGTGCCAGCTACTCAGTAAGCTGAGGCAGGAGAATGGCGAGAACCCAGGAGGCAGAGCTTGCAGTGAGCCAAGATGCCACTGTACTCCAGCATGTGTGACAGAGTGAGACTCCATCTCAATAAATAAATAAATACATACATAAATAAATACATAAATAAATAAATAAAATAATAATAATACTAATAAAAAGATAGGAAAGCTTTGTGGCATTTTTACATCCCCTTGTATTAATGGCTTCACAGATCATCAGTTGTTTTGAAGATAGCTGCCCATGTTTTGGGTGTGGGACCCTGGTCTGAGGTTCTGGAGGGAGCATAGCAAACTGTTCACAATTTACTATGTTTGTCTTTTCTAACCTGTTAAGAAACTACCTGAAATTTTAATGAAGGATACTTTTCTTTGTTTCACCTAGTATGAACACCCTGAGGGTAGAAAAGCTGTAGTTATTTCATAAAAACATTGTAAGGTTAATAAAAACTTATAGTGATCAGGAGCAGAAGATTATAGCCGAGTTATGTAACAGACCACGTAAAGCTTGGAAGGTGAAGCTGTGGAGTTTCTTTGGAATATCAGGACATTCAAAAGCACCTGTGTATACTAGTGATTTTAAAAATCTGTACCTCTATTGGGACAGGAAGTATTGCCAGAAAATAAAAAAAAAAAAAATTAAAAACCTAAGTTTTTATAATTAGCTGATCTCTATGTTCAATGCAAGCAGGAAATGAAACATGAAGCATGAGTATAAATCATTTGGACAGGTGCTAAGAGTATCTAAGCACAGAACCAATTGTCAAAGACTGGGAGAGGTATATATTATTTTGTTGTTTTCCCTTCTGGTATTTAAAAAAAAAAAAAAAACCTTTATCAAGAAAGTAGTTGAACACAAGCTAAAGAAACAAAAACTTTAGTAGAAACTTCAAAAACCACATACAACATGGATTATAATCTTTACAAAAGTAGTTTGGAGAAGTCATTAAATAGACAACTGCACACTACAGCAACAAAACATAGCAAATTCTAGGGGACAGGAAGAATCATTTGTCTTTAATATGTTCAAAAACCTAAAGAAAACCAATACACAAGAAGTAAAAGAAAGAATAAAACAATGTATTCACAAACTAAGAATACTAATAAGGAGAAATAAATTAAAAAGGAATAAAATAAAAGTTCTGTAGTTGAACATACTAATATTAAAATGAAAATTTTACTATAGAGATTCTACAGCATGTTGCAACAAGGAGAAGGAAGAATACTTTTACTTCAAGACAACATAACTGAAATAATTTAGCCTGAAGAACAGAAAGTAAAACAGAATGAAGAAAAGTGAACAGATACTAAGGGACCAGTGAGATGCCTAAATTGAATGATACACTCATATGGGAGGTCCAGAAGAAAAAGAGATTGAGAAAAGGGTGAAAAAAAAATTTGACTAAATAATGACCAAAAAATAAAAATAAAAAACTTCAGAAACTTGATAATAGACAAAAATTTGCACATCAAAGAAGCTCAACAGTCTCCAAACTTCATGAACTCAGATCCACCTCAAAATACATTATAGATCAAACAAAAGACAAAAACAGAAAATCTTGAAAGCAACAAGATAAAAGTGCTCATCAGGTACGAGAAATTCTTGAAATAATTTATAGCTGACTTCTCACAAAAACCACAGAGGATAGAAGGAAGTAGGATGACATATCTAAAGTAATAAGATAAAAATACTAACAACAAAGAATTCTATATCTGGTCAAAATAAAGGTGAGTTTAAGATACTTGCACATAGACACAATGTGACAGAGACTGTTTTATTAATGGATGTGCTCTACAAGAAATGTTTAAGGAAGTCATTTGTCATTTCAGCCAGTAGCAGGTTTGCAACTCGCTGGACAGAGCTCCGAGGGACAACTGAACGCCTCTCTGCCACTGTCTTTGGAGTGGATCTGCCCTTGCTACCCCTGGACTAACAAAGGAGCAAAGATGCTAAATGCCTTATCCACACCTCCAAAAAAACTGCAGTCAACCTAAGGAGAGGAGGCCAGTCCATCTCCCATATGTCTCACCACCCACCCATGCATCACCAGATAGGGAACCCCTGTCTTGGGCCCACAGTTCAGACCCTCCATCCTAAGATGATTGCACTGAGAAATTGATGACATGCATCTCTCTGGGGTGGAGCCCCCAGGAGACAAGCAAAAACCCTTGACTACAATCATTACTGGACTTCTTTCATCTGCCATCCCCATGTTCAGAAAGAAACATAAACTGGGAGATCATCCCATTTCTCCAGTGGGCAGCCCAGGAGTCACAATCTATAGCCAACACCCAAAGGGGAGAAATACCCACACTTTCAGAACATTGAGAGGAAACACTGCTGAAACTGTGAAAAAGCATAGGGGAGCCACACAACTGAGCAAGAGTCTACCAACTGACCAATATGCCCAAGTGCAAATTACTGGATCACATCCCACCAGCTTCAACACCAAAAAAAAAAAAAAAAAAAACCTCACTAACATACCCCCTTCTGAAACCAAAACCAAGAAGTTGGCTTCAAATAAAGACCCTGCACAATGCATCAGCCCTGTGAAAACATTCAGTAGTCTATTGACTGTACTCCGTTTGCCCTGCAGTTAAAGAAACACCCACATGCAGATATGTGACTCAGTTCAAGAACTCCAGTAACTTAAATGGTCACAGTGTTGTACGACCTCCAAATGACTGCATCAGTTCTCCATCAAGAGTTCCGAGCCAGGCTGAGCTGGCTGAAATGACAGAAATAGAACTCAGAATAGGATATAAAAGGACCATCAAGATTCAGGAGAATGGCAAAACCCAATCTGAAAAAACTAAGTATTTACTATAAAATGATACAGGAGTCGAAGGATGAAATTGTCAGTATTAAAACAAAATCCTAATGGATCTCACAGATCAGAATAACCACATACAATAATTTCACAATGTGATCACAAATATTAACAATAAAATAAATCAAGCAACGAAAAGAGCCTCAGAACTAGAAGACTGGCTTTCTGAAATAAGACAGTCAGACAAAAATAAAAAAAGAAAAGAATAAAACAAAATGAATAAATCCCCTAAGAAATATTAAATTATGTAAAGAGGCCAAATCTGTGAATCATTGGCATCCCTGAAAGGGAAGGGGAGATAGCAAACAACTTGGAAAACACAATTCAGGACATCATCTATGAAAAGTTCTCCACACTTGCTAGAGAGGCCAACAGTCAAATTCAGAAAATACAGAAAACTATTGCAAGAGTCTATGCAAGAAGATCATCCCCAAGACATATAATCATCAGATTTTCCAAGGTTTAAATAAGAAAAAAACAAACAAACAAACAACAACAACAACAACAAAAATGTTAAAGGCAGCTAGAGACAAGGGGCAGTTCACCTTCAGAGGGAACCCCATCAGGCTACAGTGGACCTCTCAGCTGAAACCCTACAAAGCAGAAGAGAATAGAGGCCTTCCTAAGTGAAGGATAAATAAAATCCCCTACAGATAAGCAAATCTCTTTTGTGTGAACCTCAGTGAGGCTAGAGGTTTTATTATCCTTAGCAAATCTATGCAGAAACGTAAAACCAAATACTGCATGTTCTCGCTTATAAGTATGAGTTGAATAATGAGAACTCATGAACACTAAGAAGAGAACAACAGACACTGGGGTCTACTTAATGGCAGATAGTGGGAGAAGAAACAGGAGCAGAAAAAATATTGAGTACTAGGTTTATTACATGATTTACTAAATAATCTGTACAACAAACTCCCATGACATGTATTTACCTATATAAAAAACCTCCACATGTACCCCAAACATAAAAGTTTAAAAAAGACATTACAAGGAAAGAAAGACACAGAACATTATTTCTTATAAATGTGGATGCTAAAATCCTCAACAAAACATGAGCAAGCTAAATTCAACAGCATACTATTAATGTAAGTATTAGTGTCAAGTGGAATTTACTCCAACAATGCAAGGATGGTTTAACATAAAAATCAATCAATGTTGTACTCCATATTAATTTTTAAAAAAAGGGAAAGGGAACCTACATGGCCATCTCAATTGATGCAGAAAGAGTATTTGACAATTTCCAACACTCATTCAAGATGAAGGCACTAAGAAAATTTATGATAATAATGCCAATCAAACCGTCGATGACATATTACTTCACATATACTAGAATTGACCTAATGTTAAACAAACAAACAAAAACAGAAAGCAAAAAATATTGATAAGAACATGGTGAAATTGGAACTCTTGTAGATTTCTGGTGTACATGCACAATGGTTCAGCTGTTATAGAAAAAAGTTTGACAGTTCCTCAAAAAGTGAAACATAGAATTATCATGTGACCTGGCATCTACATGCTGAGGTATACACATGAAATAATTGAAAACAATTACTGTAACAATTAAATGTAAGTGCATATTCATAGCAACACAATTTATAATAGCCAAAAGGTGAAGACAGTTCAAATGTTCATAAAATGATGAATATATGAACAAATCATGGTATACAACAATGGAATATTATTCAACTGTAAAAAGACATGGAATGTTAATATATGCTACAATATAGATAAAACTTTAAAACACTGTCTTATTTGAAAGAAGAAAAACATAAAATATCACATAATATATAATTTTATTAATATAGAATATAGAAAATAGGTAAATCAATATACAGAATGAAGATTCAGTTATTCCAGGGGCTAGGAGGAGGGGTGAATGGATAGAAATTATTTAATCAGTAAGATTTTTATTTTGTTTCATTTTAGAGCATTTGAAATGTCTTGGAACTAGATAGAGCTGGTGATTGTGCAACATTATGAATGTATTAAATGTCACTGACTTGTTCAATTTAAAATAGCTAATTTTATGTTATTTGAATGTCACCTCATTAATTTCTTTTTTAAATTATAGGGCAAGATTAAAGGCCTCATGAAGTTATAAAAACTATAACCACTACCTCCCTAAATTATTAAAATATTATAATAAACATCATATGTAGCAAAATATGAAAGCAATTTTTATAATATTTCTTTGTACATTTTTAACAATATATGAAGAAATGAAATAAAAACTGTCTTACCACTGACCCATAGAGTTTCTAAGGTGTGGGACTGGCATGTTTCATAACTGATACTGGGATTTTTCAGAGTGCATATATTTCAACCATTGAAAAATGTGGGTATGCCTTTGCACCTAGAGCACAGCACATATTTGTTACATGAAGCAGGCTGGAAAGACAGAGCTTGAGAAGATGGATGCATTTGAATATTCAGACTGCCATCCACATAAATCTACAGAGTGAGAATTAGTTTCATTATTATTGCTATGCCCCAACCAACTAGAAATGCCTTTCTAGCTATTATGAATAAATTTAGAAACCTAATGAAGTAATTCTGTTATATTTGGTAGCAGTCTGCTACACCAAAATACTTACATTGGATTAGGGTGCATTGATGTCTATACTTTCGTGCACACAGTTAATTATGGCTTAGAAACAAGTGTATTAACACTAGGTGTTACTTTGTTTCCCATGAAAATGCACAGATGGAGGTTTCTCCCATTCCTTTCGATGTGAATCCGGTGAGAACCTTTGAATAGGAAGGGAATCCTATTAGAGCAGTTCCTTTATAATTTTAGAATAAGAATTGTTGAAGACTGAGTTTATAATAAAATAACGGAATCAGTGTGAGGTAAACTCCCTACCTGACAGGTTCACAAAGCAGTGGAAATGGTGCTAAATGATCTGTCAGGCAACTCATTTAACTAAGTCTCAAGAACAGTAGAAACATTTAGCATAAAATGATTTTTAAAGGTCAGAGAATATAAGGGTTTAACAAAATTTGCACTAAGAGAAAATTAGGAGAAACAGCATCAGTTCAAAATGAAATCTGCTTATAGTAACCTGATTACCCAGATACTGATTATTCAAGTTTATAATCACTAGTCTGTTTGCTTTTATCCAATTCACTGCTTACTAGCATTTAAATGCCAGGATGTAAAAGCATATGTAAATACTAAATGGACTTCAAGTTAACTTGATGCCCTGAGAAGATAATCATGGCATTCAAGGCCTACCCAGAGTCAAAAGACGTGATCCTTGAAAGAAAAGAAGTCATTGTTCAACTGACCATGGAAATAAACAGCAACCATATAGGTGTGTGCTCCCATCCTAACTAAATCTGGCCATTAACAATGTTGTGCCCAATGAATACAAGTATGGGAAGGCTACTGACTTTTTCACCAACAACTTTGTTACCGGGACTCATGCTTTAATTAAAGTAACTAACTAAATATTTATTTATTTTTATCTAAAATATGTTAAGTATTTTAATTAAAATAACTAAATATTTATTTTATATATATTTATTATATATTAATATATACATTTGTTATTTATATATTATTTATTCACAAATAGGTAGAATAGTAGTTATAAAAACTCTTACTGTGAGCTTAATGCATGCAAAGTATATTCTAGGCAGTTGGAATGTTAGTTTAATTTCAGAATAAGATGCCATGAAATGAAATCCCTAAGCAAAAAATAAGACACAGGAATTCACTGAGTCAGCCTAAGTAATTATGTGAAAGAAACTAACTCATTGGTTCATCTGATTTTGATGTAACTAACACTCAGGCAAAGCTGGAGATGTCTACTCAATATACCTAGATAACTCACATATATTGCCATACATTTCATAATTTTTTTCATCTTTTATTATTATTAACAAAGTTTATGGTGTATATTTAGTGACAATTGAAGACTGTAGAATTCTCCTTTGGATGGTGGATTTTTAATTACAGTCATTAAAATACAAGCTGACATGTCTAGATTATGGATTGTTAATTGTGATAAATTAGATGTTATTTATCTGCTTCTAGGCTACAGATTCCGATTCATTTACACACACTTATGAATCTGTTTATGTTGAAATATTTTAAAGTAAACAACAGAAAATATCAGTCTTTACTGTTAATGACAGTTGCAACACCTTTCAGAGGCTTCTCTTTCATCATGGACTTCTATGTTTGCACTGGGTGGAAAGGGATAAGAGTATGAGAATATGAGAAAAAGTGTGTCAGTGAAAAACTGGAGATAAGATTTAAAATCACTTTCATTCTAGGACATTTCCTTAGCTGTAGAAATTCTGGGGATAATGATTCCTAATGTATCCATTCTGATACCTATTTCTTCTTATGTTCTTTTTTAAACATAGGATATCAAGGGTAGAATATCATCTTATCATTTGTTCTATTGTATGCTGTATGCAGGAGAAAAATATTAGCAGAGTAATTATAGGCAGAGTGATTATAGAATTTATTGACTAAGTTCCAATATTTGACAGTAAAAAGGGAGTGTTAGTAATCAAAATGACAGAAAAAAAGTTGTAAACTAAGCCTATCCCAAACAAAATTTTGATGTATGATCACTTTTGGTTATGGGCAAAGGATGATCAGATTGAGAAAAGATAAAGGCTCTTAATTATACTTTATAATCTAATATAGATCTGTTAATAGAAATTTTGATTAATCAAATTAAAATTTCTATTTCCCAATGACTGAGAAATAAAAATAATAGTCCATGAGAATTCAATAAAATTACTTAAATATTTACAAATTTTATAGATATTTAAGCAAAATTATTTACACAGTAAATACATTTATTTGCACGCATTTGTTGCAACGGATACATGCTAACAAACTTTAGAAAATGAGCCTAACTTGAGAAAAATAAAAATAAACAAATGATAACCAAAATGAGTAACTGGCAAATAATATAGATATTCAATTTTAATGCTAAATTAAAATAATACAAAGTGAAAATGAAGTAGTATTTTCTAAAACTAAGGATTACTTCAGTATCTATACAGTCAGTATTTATTTGCTGATATGCCAGTCTTTGTGCCTATTTATAAAGAAATATAAAACTAACAGTAAAGTATTTAATAAAAATAATTACAAGAAGGCTTATGAGCTCTTACCTAAAATAATCTTTCTGTAGCCTAAAGTCATTTATTAATTTATTTTAAAAGTAGTAAAAATGTTATAAAATATATAGATTAGGCAATACATAAATAAAAGTCATTTTATACATTTTAACTTGATAAAATCCAAATAATTAAAAGAAGAGTATAAAAGTAAAAAAAAAAAAAAGACAAAAAATGCATGGGTAGTTCAAAAAAGGATTAAACTGCAAAGCTTCATAATATATAATTTTTCTGTAGAACGTGCAGTGGTTCACAAGCATTGTGTTTCATAATTTTTCTTCAAATAAATTGAAATTTTAAACAAGATGTTGCAAATATATAATATGATTCACATTATAAACTTTACTTTTATTTCCTTTGCAGAGTTTTATTTTTAAGGCACTTTTAACATATTTTATGTATATTCCCTCTGACCTGAAACACACCCCATCAGAAGCTACCTAGTGTAAATGCACAATAATATGATCTATATTAAAATGTATATAACAACATTAGAGGGCATGCCTTATGCAGAATAATGTGTTACAGTATATTCTGTGATAAGTCAACCAGTTTATTTACAATATTAGAATTAGCTTTATATTCAAAAACATTTATGAATCCAGAATTCATTGTTTTTGAGAGACAGAGTATTGGTTACAATAGACAAAGTTTGATGTAGGAAACTTCCTCAAATCCCACTGGTTTTATACAAAGTGTTTTGTGTTGGTTTATTTCTCAGTAGCTTTATAAAAACTAATTTGTAATTGTCTGTTTATTCTCTGGTCTCCCCAGTCACAATAACTGAAGAAGAGTCAGGTGGAGTTTTGCTCTACTTCATCAGCAGGTGACACATGTCATCACCAACCCAGTCCATTAGCTCAAGAAAATAATGTTTCTGCCTATCTCTGCTAGCATTAGAAAATGAGAGGAGCAGATGTAAACAGAAGGTTAAAAAGAAGCTGTGAATTGGTGTGGTTTCTTATTCTTTAATAGGCTACATGTGTGATCCTAGACTAGCCATGTAATTACTTAAACCTCATATTCCTCATCTATAAAATAAATAGAATGAACCTGAATGATATTTATTTCCTGCTCAGATGTAAAGTTCAGTGATGACAATATGTAAATTAATAAATAATATGTAAATGAATGAGGATGGCTGAGTTACAATAAATCTTTACTTATGAAAAAGTGCAATGAGCTAGATTTGGCTCACAAGCCATAGTTTGCCAACTTTTGGTCTAGAATAGTTTCTATTGAATAGGTAGCTGATAAGGTTTGGCTTTGACCCCACCCAAATCTCATCTTGAATTGTAACTCCCATAATCCCCATGTGTCCTCGGAGGGACGTGGTGGGAGGTAATTTAATCCTGGGGTTGGGAGGGGGGTTCCTCTGCTGTTCTTGTAATAGTGAATAAGCCTCACAAGATGTGATGGCTTCATAAAGGGAAGTTCCTCTCCATATGCTGTCTTGCCTGCTGCCATGTAAGACATGCCTTTGCTCCCTCTTTGCCTTCCACCCTGATTGTGAGGCCTCTCCAGCCATCTGGAACTGTGAGTCTATTAAACCTTTTTCTTTATAAATTAATCAGTCTCAGGTATATCTTTGTTAGCAGCATGAGAACATACAAATACAGTTAATTGGTACTGGGTGGTGGGGTGCTGCTGTAAAGATACCCAAAAACATGGAAGCAACTTTGGAACTGAATAACAGGAAGAGGTAAGAATAGCTTGGAGGGCTCAAAAGAAGACAGAAACATGTGGGAAAGTTTGAAGTTTCCTAGAGACTTGTTTGAAATTTCCTAGAGGCCTCAGAAAACAAGAAGATGTGGGAAAGTTTGCAACTTTTTAGAGACTTGTTGGGAATGGCTTTGACCAAAATGCTGATAGTGATGTAGACAATGAAGTCCAGGCTGCTGTAATCTTAGATGAGGAACTTGTTGGGAACTGGAATGAAGGTGACTCATGCTATGTTTTAGCAAAAAGACTGATAACATTTTGCTCCTTCCCTAGAGATCTGTGGAACTTTGAACTTGAGATAGATGATGTAGGATACCTGGCAGAGGAAATTTCTATGCAGTAATGCATTCAAGAGGTAACTAGGGTGCTCTTTAAAGCATTCAGTTTTGTTCATCACAAAGTATGGTTTGGAATCGGAACTTATTTTTAAAAGGGAAGCAGAGCATAAAAGTTCAGAAAACTTGCAGCCTGACAATACAATAGAAAAAGAAAACCCGTTTTCTGAAGAGAAATTCAAGCTGGCTGCAGACATTTGCATAAATAATAAGGAGCCAAATGATAATCACCAAGACAATGGGAAAAATGTCTCCAGGGCATGTCAGTGGTCTTCATGGCAGCCCCTCCCATTATAGGCCCAGAGACCAAGAAAAAAAAAAAATTGTTCTGTAGGCTGGCCCTGGGGCCTTGGTGCTTTGTGCAGTCTCAGATTTTGGTTCCACTCATCCCAGCCATGACTAAAAGGGGCCAAAGTATAGCTTGGGCTGTGGCTTCACAGACTGAAAGCCCCAAGCCTTGGCAGCTTACACGTGGTGCTGTCCCTGTGGGTGTGCAGAAGTAAAGTACTGAGGTTTGGAAACCTCTGCCTAGATTTCAGAGAATGTGTGGAAATGTCTGGATGTCCAAGCAAAAGGCTGCTTCAGGGATGGAGCCATCATGGAGAACCTCTGCTAGGGAAGTGTGGAAGGGAAATGTGGGATTGGAGCCTCCATACAGAGTCCCCACAGAGCTGTGAGAAAAGGGCTGCCATTCTCCAGAACCCAGAATGGTAGATCCACTGACAGCTTCCACTGTGCACCTGGAAAAGTAGCAGAGCAGATACTGAATGCTAACCTGTCAAAGCAGCTGGGGCAGAGTGGGCGGGGCGGGTGAGGGGCTATACTTTGCAAAGCCTTAAGGGTAGAGCTGCCTGAGACCATGGGAATCCACCACTTGCATCAGCATGACCTGGATGTAATACATGTTGTTAAAGGAGATTGTTTTGGAACTTTAAGGTTTAATGACTGCACTATTGGATTTCAGATTTGCGTGAGACCTCTAGTCCTTTGTTTTGGCCAATTTCTCCTATTTGGAATGGATGTATTTGGCCAATGCCTGTACCCCCATTGTATCTAGGAAGTAACTAACTTGCTTTTGATTTTACAGGCATGGGAAGAAGGGACTTGCTTTGTCTCAGATGAGTCTTTGGAGACCTGGGAGGGGCCAGGCATGGAATGATATGGTTTGGCTGTGTCCCCACACAAATCTCGTCTTGAATTGTAGCTCCCATAATCCCCACTTGTCCTGAGAGTGATCTGGTTGGAGGTAATAGAATCATGGGGCCAGGTTTTTCCCATGCTGTTTTTGTGATACTGAATAAGTCTCATGATTTCTGATGGTTTTATAAAGGGCCGTTTTGCCTGCACATGCTCTCTTCCTACCACCATGTAAGACATACTTTTGCTCCTCTTTTGCCTTCTGCTGTAACTGTGAGGCCTCCCCACTCATGTGGAACTGTGAGTTCATTAAACCACTTTTTTATTGTTTAAATTACCCAGTCTTGGGTATGTCTTTATTAGTAGCATGAGAACAGACAAATACAGTAGCACTTTGTTTCTCTCTTACTACACTAATTAATACATACTCAAAAACAATTTAATATGTTAAATTAAAATTTTCTAATGTAACAGAATTAAGATAAAATAAAATTTCCAAGTTTTGGAGAACTTGTACACTCATCCATACCTCTTGTATTTTCTGTTTACAACTCCTAATGATGTCACTTCCAGCATAGTAGTGATCCAGCAATACTGTTTATAAAAGCACGTTTTTAAAAAGATACTATTAGAGCATATGTAGTACAGATTCAAAAGCTTAGATAACCTAAAATTATGGCAAAGAAGTTGATTATATATAAAATTAGTAAATATAAGTTGTAGGTAAAGATAGTATACATAGGGTAGAATCTATAATATTAAGACAAATAATCTATCAAATCAAGGAGCCCAGATGTTTAGATTGATGGAAAGATGGTGAGAATACAATGTTTATTTAAAAAGCAGAGGCTTTCTAATGGAGCAGAGACTCTACACTTCCTTGAATTATTATTATTATTATTTTGAGAATGGAGTCTTACTCTGTCACCCAGGCTGGAGTGCAGTGGCATGATCTCGGCTCACTGCAAACTCCCCCTCCTGAGTTCAAGTAATTGTCCTGCCTCAGCCTCCCAAGTAGCTGGGATTACAGGTGCCTGCCACCATGCCTGGCTAATTTTTTTGTTCTTTTTTTTTTTTTTTTTTTTTTTTAGTAGAGATGGGTTTCACCATGTTGGCCAGGCTGGTCTCGAACCCTTGACCTCAAATGATCTGCCTTCCTTGGCCTCCCAAAGTGCTAGAATTACAGGCATGAACCGCCGTGTGCAGCCTGTTTGTCCTTTAAAGCTGCTGTTGATGTAATCATATTGTTTTTCTTTAATTTACTCAGTAAATGAATTATAATAAAGAACTGTTATTATTTTTCTGGAATATTCTTTAATCATTTTTGATAATCATCTGGATTTGATTTCCTAATATTTGCTTAGAATGCTTGTTTTCATATTGATGAATAAAATTTGTCTACAGGTTTTTTTTTATATTTCCTTTACCAGAAACAGGTTATGCTAAATTGAAAAATTAAATTGGGAGGGGTTATTGTTTGTTTCATGTGGATTAACTTAAGTTGTATTGCAAAGTATCCTGACAAAATATATGTTCAAATGTTAGAATGTCTATTGTTTACAATCATTATGTAATTTTTATATTCCATTTTCTCCTTGTTATCTTAAGATTTGCTGATATAAATTTGTATATAATACACTCCCATGATTAGTTTACTTTTTTTTTTTTTTTTTTTTTTTTTTGAGACAGAGTTTTGCTTTTTTTTGCCCAGGCTGTAGTGCAATGGCATGATCTTGGCTCACTGCAACCTCCACCTCCTGGATTCAAGTGATTCTTCTGCCTCAGCCTCTTGAGTAGCAAAGATTACAGGAATGCGCCATCACGCCCGGCTAATTTGTTTGTATTTTTAGTAGAGACGGGGTTTCTCCATGTTGGTCAGGCTGGTCTCGAACTCCCAACCTCAGGTGGTCCACCTGCCTCAGCCTCCCAAAATGCTGGGATTATAGGCGTGAGCCATCATGCCGAGCTGATTAGTTTACATTTATATATCTCGTATTTTCTTTTTTAGTCCTAATCTAATATTGTTTGCTATCCTCCATTTTTGAAAACCTTATTTTAAGGAATTTACCAGTTTTATTGATATTTTTACAAGAATCAGATTTTATAGTTATTGTTTTTTGCATTAAAATTATATAAAATTTTCCATACTGATTTCACTGTTTTTCTCTACATATATCTTCAGATTGATTTTTGTTCATTATTTAATTTCTTATAATGAATAATATATATGTGTTCTTCACTTACATCTTTCTGGTTTTTTTTTGAGACGGAGTCTCTCTCTGTCACCAGGCTAGACTGCAGTGGCATGATCTTGGCTCAATGCAACCTCCACCTCCTGGGTTCAAGAGATTCTCCTTCGTAAGCCTCCCATGTAGCTGGGACTATAGGCATATGCCACCATGCCCAGCAAGCTAATTTTTCTGTTTTTAGTAGAGACAGGGTTTCACCATGTTGGCCAGGCTGGTCTTGATCTCGTGATCTCATGATCTGCCCACGTCAGCCTCTCAAAGTGCTGGGATTACAAGCGTGAGCCACCGTGCTAGGCCCCATCTTTATTTTTTCAATACTGAAGACCTTTAAGGTATTTTCAAAATAAATTTAACTATGTTCTATTAGTTTTTATTTCAAATGTTCTCATTTTATTATTTTCTAAGTGAATAATAATGGTATGTTGAATTTTCTTTGAATAATAGAATATTTAGTAATTTATTTCAAAATCCCTAGTAGTTACAAAATTTATTTATTTTTATTATTTATTGGAATTTTATTGAATGTATTTACTTTTATTTAAAGGCATGTGAATATATATGTGCACACATACACACAAAAGTTTTGTTTCTTCTATTTGCTTCATTTTAATAGAATTATACTAAAAACTTCCAGTAGACCTATGTATAAGTTCATGTATTCTCCTTTGTTGGCTATGAAAATCATTATTGTGCCTGTCTCCTAGAATTCAAAACACCTTCTTCCAAATGCATTTTATACCATGGTCTGACTTACTTTGTAAAAGCAGCTTTATTTATTTAACTTCTTAATTTAAAAAATCCTTTAAACCTAGACATTGTTCATTATATCTATAATAATATACTTGCATTTAAAGTACTCCCAAGTCTTGTCAACCTTTGTCTGAACTTAACCTGCTAGTAACACTCCTCAGAAAGCAAGTTTTTTCACCTCTGTGTCATTAGTCACACATTTACTTTTGCCTGAAACATCCAGATTTTATCTCACTATCCGCTTAGCCCCAATCTTTTTGCCAAATATCCTCCCCCAAATGACCTGCCAGTTTTATGTTTTTCTCAGCATTGCCTGTGTGAAGCATGAATTCTTAGCATTCTTTACTTTTTAATTTATTGTTTTAAATTTTGTCATTTCATCATATGACAACCTAACAAAAATAATATGAGAATGAAATCAGAGACAGCCATGTTATAACTCAGTACTGCCACAGAATTTTGGTGTCTGTTTTAGCCCATTTCACATCAGTTGTTCTCCAATAATTTTAGTATCTGTGATACTATAGGGAATAAAAGTACAATTTTTTAACCCTAATATTATATTCAAGTTTGGTCACTTCATAGGGCAAATTTTTTCTTTATTTCAAAAATTATTTACAATTTAAAAATGCTTTTGTAAAATAAAACCTAGCTTCTTAGGTTCATATAGTGAAATGTTGCCTAAACATCATAACAAATAAATAGAAAGGTGGTCTGAAAATAATGATGAGGAGCTAAAAACAAAACAGACATGAGAAGGTAAATTTATTGTAAATGATAATCAAATAATATGATAATGCTGAATGAAGAATAGCTTCACAGTTGTTCAAGTCAATTGTATGATAGTAGAACTGACTCATATGGTTCACCATTTAGACATGTGTAACAAGACACACAAGTATACTACAGCATAACTATCTATCAATATCTCTAACTGATGGACTCTGTATATTCCCTTTATTGTACTTTCCTTCTTACAGTAGTTATTTAACAGTGAGTGTGTTGGAAAGCAGTAACTCGCTTTGCTTTATATAAATGGGAGCAGAACTTTTTTGTTTGTTTGTTTTGTTTTGTTTTTTGAGACGGAGTCTTGCTCTGTCACCCAGGCTGGAGTGCAGTGGCGAGATCTCGGCTCACTGCAACCTCCGCCTCCCGGGTTTAAGCAATTCTCCTGCTTCAGCCTCCTGAGTAACTGGGACTACAGGCGCCCGCCACAACGCCTGACTAATTTTTGTATTTTTAGTAGAGACAGGGTGTTACCATGTTGGTCAGGCTGGTCTCAAACTCCTGACCTCAGATGATCTGCCAGCCTCAGCCTCCCAAAGTGCTGGGATTATAGGCGTGAGCCACCGCACTCTGCCGCAGAACTCCTTATACTTCCCACTTAGTATTAATAGGTGTTACTGACCAGTGAAAATTTTCAAAGATCTTCAGAACAGAATGGAAAAAAATTAGGAAGTTTTGTTTGACTAGCAGAACAGTGTTCAGAGTATCTTGTATGTTTCCTTCCAGATGCAGATGAGCTATGGAGTGTTGATTTTTTTTTCCATGTAAAGATGAAACTTAGAATGTAGAAAAACATACCGATGATAACCCTCTTCACTTTCCAAAATTATGACAGCTAAGTCTCTTAGTCACAATTTAGAAAATCAGATTGCACATACATTGAGTTATGAAAAGCAACAATGATATTTTTGTAAATGTTTCAGGATAACATTTTATACTTAAGATGAAAAATGTCTAATTTAGAAAGTGAATCTGTCCTAGAGTCTGAAGACCAATAATCCAGAAATACGATAGGCACACAAAGAAATGCTTTTCTAAATATTAGCCCCACACTATAATGGCTTTGACCCTGTATGGTTGCTGTGATTACCAACAGGAGAAAGCCTATGTTTACTTGAAATTGTGGCTTTGATCACTAGAGATTTAAATAATCCAGGACAACCAATATTTTAATAACTGAGGGAAAAAAATCAATTGCTTCAAAAGAGTATTGAGAATCAAATACTAAAAATTGAATATGAGTTGGTATATGGGAATATATGTATTTGTTTATATAACGTATAAATATATATATGTGTGTTTAATCTGTGTGTGAAAATGTATGTGTGTGTGTGCACATGTGTTAACAAGTCACAGAAGATTGTCCCATTCTAAGATTCGGAGTTTCCAATTTACTTGTGAATAGTTTATTTGCCAAACTTTATTTTGTATATATTAATATAAGCTTTGGAGCAGAGATTTTCAGCTTTGGGTCTGTTGACATTTTGGAATGCATTGATGTTTGTTGTCGGAATGAGGCTGTCTTGAACACTGTAGAAAGTTAGCAGCATCCCCAGTCTCTATCAAGTAGATGGTAGTAGTAGCCATGCCCTAGTTTTGACAACTAAATATTTCTCTAGATATTTCTAGATGTTTCATGGAAAAGGAGGTGAAATCATCCCAGTTAACAATTACTGCCTAAAGAAAAATGAACAATAAAAGACACAGAAACTCTTTCTCAGCATACACAGATCCTGTGTAAATATTTAATTTCAATTTTTTATATTACTCTGTTCTTTAAATATCATACTTCATTCTTTGGCTAAGTCACATTTGAGAAGTATGATCATTTATTTATTAAAATCTATATAAAAGGATAAGGTCAAAGCTATTATCATACACTTCTACTTAAAAATTCTTCTTAAATTCACAAAGGCTGTAATAAATATAGGGTTATTAATTGCCTGTAAAGAAGTGTGTAAATTACATAACAATATACTCTACACACTGTATTAAAATGTTAAAGGCTAGAGGCATCTGTACCTTACATAAAATTACTTCTATATACAAAGAAAATATTAACAATGAATATGAAGTTACAAATGTTTTAAAATCAATGCTTGTCTAATTTTGAAAACCTATTGGAATCTTGCAGTACTTTGATACTTTCTGCATTAAATTCTCCTAAAACACTGTCTGCTTTGTAGAAGTTTCAAGGACACATTGAAGGAGAATAAAATTGTAAAGTAACATTGCCTCTTGTTCTTGTATTTACATTTATCTTTAAAGAGGGTAATTTATTTTGGGGGCCAAAGAGAACTATACATCATACTAATGCACTTTCAGTTTAAAATTTGCCCTTCATGCTATGACTGGACATTGTTAAGCTCAGTTTGCAGTGGTTTTATTTGCTGGAGGGGGAATTTCAAATAGGTAAGCTCTATAGTAGTCTCTGCTTAGAATATGTTTTCTGTTTTGCATTTATGTGGGAGTGGCAAAACAAAAAAAAAATCATCTGCTAAAAGAATAACCTCCATAATAACCATTTCCTAAATCTGTTGAACTGATCCTCATATGTCTACCAGATGGTGAAGTGGTGAAATGGAACCAAGTACACCTTGAGGCAGTTGCTGTTGCTGTTAATCTCCGGAGGATTTCAATGTGGAAGCATACCTGCCTAAAGTCTGCATCAACCTTGCAAGTCAAAAAGAGATTTTCAATATAGTTTCTAAAAAGGAAGATAGGAATTTGTTGTGTCTCTACTCTTCTGTTCAAACAAAAAAATGAGTTTTTGCTGGTTTTAGAAACACAAGCGTACAACATGTTTTTTTGCTTGAGGACTAAATTATCAACATACACTACAACTTTGTCCTGAGCTGCATCTAACTTTAGAGATTCTGTTCTAATAAATTCTGTTTATAAATTCTGTTCTAGTTCATTTAAATACAAAGTCTGGGCTGGAAAACAGGCATGCCAGGAAGAGGAGGGAACGTTGTGTGATAATCAAGGAGACAAATTCCATTTCCATTTATTAAGAAGTGAGAAGCAAAACTCCAAAAACTTCTTGATGTTTTAAAACAAGGTGAAGAATGTCACTTTAATACAGATGATGACATTTAGAAGTTACTCTCTGAATAATTTTCTGGCCAAGGCTGTAACACAGCTCCAAGCACAACCAAGTAAAATATGGGAAAAGGACCAAAAATATAATCTATCTTGTATAAATAGTTACTGGGAATTTGTTTTTTAAAATGGACCATTTCTTAAGTTAAAAGAGAGTCTTTATGAAGCTTGCTTGTATTTGTTATTACTATTATAATGTGGAATGCCCCATTTAATTTAGAATAACATGCTAGGGAGACAAGAGAAAAAATCAAATTTTGCCATTCTTTTGACTAACTCTTAATCATTACTTTTACATAAACATAAGGTATATATAATTATTTCACAAATATTAATAATGAACAATACTTGGAATTTTCCAAGAGGGAAGAAAAAAACAAACAAACAAACAAAAAAACTCTGTTAGGTTCTAAATTCCTAATGTGTATGTATTTCTTAGAAATAAAAAAAGAATAAATGCTCTTGTTAGTTAAGTTATTAAAACTAGCAAAGTGTTTAAGAAAGTACTTCTTTACTCCCTCAGTTAAGTATGACGTATATGTGGCAGTATAACATATTTGTTAAACTTTTCATCATCAAAGTATATTATTACTACATATAGCAATTGAAATATCATTTTCCATGGAAGAACCTGTATTAGTCTTTTATACAGTGCAATTCAGCACTTGAATGCTAACTTCAGTATAACTCAGTTTATTACCATACATTTCCTGAAGGCAACTTTGAAAATAGACATGTAAGCTAGGACAGATCTTCTGAATGCTTCACATTTTATTCCCCTTCAAGTATCTTTGAATACAACAGCTCTTCTACTGCTCTGGTATATATTTTATTGTGAACCTTAAATAAAAACCTCTCATGCAGTTTTATTTAATGTCTTCTTTACATTTTCTTCTCTCATGTTATTTCTCCATTTTTTTTTTCCCAGATGTTCAAAAGATGGTTTGTCAAGGAAGAATCTTACTGAAGAAAAGAAATGAATGGGTCAACAGAGAACCCTCCTCATTGGAAATGTAAGGAAACCAGTAGAAGCAATATGTTAATGTACTTTTATTTCAACTATACAATACTACATTTAATATTGATAATATATTTGATTTAGATTAATGGGGATTTAATTTAAAAACAAAATGCCAAGATTATACAATTAATAAGAGAAATATAACAAGGGTTTATTTAATTCAGTAGATGTTTATTCTACGTGAATAAGCAATTCAAAACACAGAAAGTATTAATGAATAAAATAAAATTCTATGTTTATCCTATTAGTAGAAAAATTCAATGGTAAATAGTGTTAAATAACATAGATTATTCGGAAATTTTATTCAATTCTGACTTTTTCTCTTATTGAAGTTCCTTCCCCTATAAATTAGTGTTAATAACTTGGAGCTGCATTATCAATAGAGCTTTCTGTGATGAAGAAAATATCCTATATCAGCTCTGTCTGATACAATAGCCACTAAGCACATGTGATTATTGGACACTTGGGATAAGACTAGTGCTATTGAAAAACTGAATTTTTCATTTTAGTTAATTAATTAATTAATTTTATTAATTTTATTTTGAGACTGCATATTACTCTGTTGCACAGGCTGGACTGCAGGGGTGCAATATCAGTTCACTGCAACCTCCCCTCCTGGTTCAAGGGTTTCTCCTGCCTCAGCCTCCTGAGTAGCTGGGTACAGGCGTGTGCCACCATGTCCGGCTAATTTTTGTATATTTAGTAGAGGTGGGGTTTCACCATATTGGCCAGGCTGGTCTTGAAATCCTGACTTCAAGTTATCCACCTGCCTCAGCCTCCCAAAGTACTAGGATTATAGGCGTGAGCCACCACGCCTGGCCAATTTTAGTTAATTTAAATGTAAATAGTTATATGTGGCTGGTGACTACAGTATTTTTCAGTACACCCTTAGAGGATTTAGTGATATTATCATGAAATTAATTATATTATTTATTAAAATAATTTCTCTTTTCATTTTCTCATAAAGTTAGCAAAGATCAAAATGTTGGCCAGGGTGTGTGGAGAATGTCTTTCTAATAAAATTAATATGCAGGAGTGTATTGATGCTATATTGGAAACAAAATTTGTATATCTAAGTGTTAAAATGTTAATTTTTTAACTGTAAAATCTTATTTTGAAATATTACTCGAGAAAATAATATAATTTTGGCATTAAAATTTTTGCTTAACTGACTTTATTTTGAGAAAAAGATTAGTCAATTGCTCTAAGCTTTTATTAATCCATTATAGGTGCAAATTATGTGACAGTTTGAACAATCGTTAAATTAAGTACATATTAAGATGTCACAGGTTTATATGAGCTGTGCTATAGTGAGAAACAAGAATAACAAAAAACAGCAATATACTGGAAACCCTAAGAAAGACATTTCATTTCTCTTATCAGTTAGTTGTGTATCTTTGGGAACACCAAAGAACTGTTCTGGGTCTTAGACTTCCTTATTTGCAAAATGAAAGATGTATAATCTATAAAAGGCATTTCAGTTATACAATTCTATGTCTCTTGCTGCTTTTTCACTGGAAAACTCAGAAACAAGTTTTTAAAAATAATCTTGTTTACCACAGTTGTATTCAATACAACACATATCTTTGGGGAAGAATTAATATTTATCCTGAGGCAAAGTTGCTTTTAAGGAGGATAATTTGTCAAATACTCTTTGAGAGCACACTGTTGAGCATCATCAAAGCGAGGGAAAGAGTACTTGGACTCATCTTGCAGTAATATACAAGGAGACTCTTTAGAGTGAAGCATATAAAATGAGAGCTCCAAGGCACACACAGCAGTCAAAAGAGAAATGAGCTGGGCAATAGACCTGATGAAATATTAACTGTACTGAGAACTTGACTATTTATACAAGGTTTAGTAATAAGATACAGTCTAAGAAAAAGGATGTGCATTTAGATTTTTATCTGCCTAAATTGTGGTGATAAACTATAAAAGAAAGCCCTAGATTATCTGTAGGATGCTAATGAGATGAACTGTATGTAGAAATATTTTTAATCTAATTAATGTGTAACTGATCTATAATATCATCAGCCATTACATTTGAACTTAAGTGACAAAAAGCTCAGTGCTATTAATGAACTGTGAATGTGAGAAGGAAAAGAAAAAATTGGGGAGAAATACCATATTTTAATTTTTGATCTTTTGGAATCATAAGACCATAAGAAAGTTAAAGGGAATGAAAATCTGAAGCTTCAGAAGGAAGTCATAGTGAAAAGTTTTTTTACAAGCATTGTGCATATTCACTGAACTCAAAACTCTAGTCATTATTAAGGCTACTAAATTACATGCACAATTCAATTTGTTAAGAAACGTGGTTCCATCTACATATAAACAAACAGGATCCATTCAGACAGTGAGACAATTATGTCTAATAAATGCAAACCAAAGATACTTTCCCTCTGACTATAACAGTAATCCTTGTGCATTATTCCTACATTGTGTTTAATTGCCCTTCCATTTTTGTCCTAATCAGATCCTGAACCTTGAACTTGTAAGACATTTGGCCTCACTCCTATTTTATGCTCTTGTCCAAAGAAATTTGAATTTGGTTTTCTCCATTTAATTGTATTAATCTGTCCTTTAACAATATCGGACCTAACCTCCTTACTGGATCTTTCTCATTGGCTCCAAAAGGTGGGATAGTCTAGCTATCTAAACTGTCCTTCTAGATCCAAAATTCTGTCCACAGCATTGGCATTGGGTACTACATCTCAAAATGATCCCCCTTTTCCTGGAAAAGGTTTTACTACTCATGAGTTACCCCTGAAGTCATATCTATGCTATAGGAACTGTTTTTTTTTCACTAGGGTTTCTAATCTAGGGAACATAACATGATCCAACTTAGGAAAATCAGATTTTCTTTTCCAGAATTTAAAACTTGAACAAAGACACAGATACTAGGAACCATGAAACCTAAGACCTTAGGGATATGTTGGCAACTCAGAGATCATTTTTGTGAATTATTGTGGCTGAGTTTTCAGGGTTGCTCTGCATCCAGAGCAGGAAAAAAAAAAATCCACATATTTCACTTTGCTTTTGATTCCTGAGCTGCCCAAAGAAATAAATTTATTTTGGAATAAGCTTATTCCAATAAGTTTATTTTGCTTTACCTTCCGGTGCAGATTTTGACCAGAAGAACCTTGGAAAACAGAATCACGCAGCCCTATGAGGTGAAAATACACATAAGTAGGAATTACAAGAAAAATCTCTATCTCTGTATATAAATTGTAGTCTATCTTTTTTTCCTCTCTCTCCGTGTGTGTGTGTGTGTGTGTGTGTGTGTGTGTCCTGGGTGTCTCACTCACTGAAGCCATCTGACCCTTAATATTCTGACATTTCAGGTGAGCTTGGTTATCTCTTACTTCTCTTATATTCTCTAGGAGTGCTTATTTAAAAGACAGGTTACTATGACACACCAAGAGGTGCTGATTCACTAAGGGGCTGGGTAGGAAATATGAACTATAAAACTGCATTTATTTGTTTATGTTCACTATTTTCTATGTTTGCATATATGTATATATAAGCATATATAAGTGATATGTATAACAGTAGCTTTTCCTCATTCTCAGGGGATATGTTCTAAGACTTCCAGTGGATACCTAAAACCATGGATGGTGCTGAACCCTGTGCATACCATGATTTTTTCCTGTATATACACAGTAATTACAAAGTTTAGTTTAAGCTAGGTGTAGCGAGAGATTAATAACAATAACTAATAATAAAATATAACAATTCCTGTAGTAAAAATTATGACATTGTGGTCTCTCTTAAAATATCTTATTGTACTGTACTCACCTATTTTGGGCCTGCAGTTGACAATGAGTAATTAAAACTATGGAAAGTAAAATTGTGAATAATGAGATGGTACTGTATGTATTTATAAATATGTCATTGGTTGAAGCAGCAAAACCCACAAGGAGTAGGTTATATTCTCCCATTTAAAGAAACCCTAATAAAATTTTGTAGAAAGAAAAAAAAAATATAACAGAAACAATTTCATATGTAAAGTTAGAAAATTTAAATGAAATCTTTTCTCTCCACTATACCACATATCTTTTAATAAAGAAAATGAATGGTTTGTGAATTTGCCTTATGCCTATAAATATAAGAAGAGAGGAGCTCTGAATCATAACTTGAATCTCAGTTAATGAGAGCTGTCTTATTTTAAAGATATTTCAAATGTGCAGAATGCACATGTGTACTGACTTTCAGATAGAAGAAGTTAAGCCTGTTAATTACCTAAGTTTTATAGCCTATGGACAATGTAAACAGAACTACTATCCATTGAACCTTTTTTTCAAACTCATTATTTATATTTCAAGAATGTTCTAAGTTATTTTTAAGAGTGAAATAATTTTTAATCTTGTCAAATAATATAAGAGACTATTCACATATCAGGTGTCAAAAAATAGAAATAGAGTTCTTTGTTTCTGGCAGAAAGAGAACCTAAAAGAAAGCCATACCAGTGCCTCATTAGTCACTCCTTGGAATCTTTAGCACCATCAACCATCATTTTTTTCCATTTATGTCATGTGAATTTGCCAGTCAACCAGAATTGTCAAACCATGAGAAATTCCCTTTCCTCATTTTCTATATGCCTCTGTGGAACACTTGGGAGCAGATTTAGTAACTACAGCCTTCTACTGAATTTTAACTACTGACATGAAAGTGAAAGGTACTATCCTGAGTCATTCTGTCCTTCTCCCTCTGGATTATCTCCATTTTTAGTCTCTGTTACATATGGTAAAACACCAAGGTGTTGAATCAGTAATTTTATGAAGTTACAGAAATTTCCTCACTGTTTTCATTGTAATTGAATTGGAAAGAACTTGGAAGTTTGAACATGGTGATGAGTCAGATGTCATGGAGAACCTTTAGCTGAAGAGAGAAATATATTTTCAGGGCTTACAATTAAAAGTATAACAATGGGTAACTCAATTCAACTGTGTGTGTGCCTATCCAGAAGATAGAGGAAGGGTCATAAGTATCTTAGTGAATTTATTGTAAACTAATACTGTTAGAGTTTATCACTTGGATTTTTACACAAAGGAAATGTAAAACAAACAAAAAATTAGGCCTGGCATAGTGGCTTCCACACCTGTAACCCAGCACTTTGGGGGGCCAAGGCAGGTGTATTTCTTGAAGCCAGGAGGTCTAGACCAGTCTGGCCAACATGGTTAAACCCCATCTCTACTAAAAAATACAAATATTAACTGGGCATGGTGGAGGACACATGTAATCCCAGCTACTTGGGAGGCTGAGGCAGGAGAATTATTTGAACCTGGGAGGCGGAGGTTGTAGTTTGCTCAGATTGTACCACTGCACACCAGTCTGAATGACAGAGCGAAACTAGGTCAAAAAAAAAAAGGAAAACAAAAAACTATTTTTCTTTCATTCTGATTTACAATGGTTTCCTTAGTTTATATGTTATACTTTGTAGTTGTACTAATATTGCTTATTCTTCCTCTTTCCTTCCTACTGTTTCCCACTCTCTGTGTGTCTTTTTCTGTATCTCTCTTCCTTTCTGTATTATAAATCTCATGGGAAATTCCTCACTCCAAATACAAGGAAACTAAAAAGTTTGTGGAAAAATTGAATTGAAAGACAACAATTTAAAAAATAATGTAAACTTCAAACTTTATTTCTCAACATAAGGGCCATCAAGTTACAACACACATTGCGAGAGATTATATCAGCCATTTAATCCATCCCTAAAGAACTGACAGTCTTTGGAATTTAATATCAATGCAGTCATTTTTTATTAGATTAGTGCAAAAGCAATTGTGGTTTTGCCTTTCAAAATGAAATGGCAAGGTCGGGTGGAGTGGCTCACACCTGTAATCCCAGCAATTTGGGAGGCCTAGGAGGGCGGATCACTTGAGGTCAGGAGTTTGTGACCAGCCTGACCAACTAGTTGAAAACCTGACTCCACTAAAAATACAAAAATTAGCATGGCGTGGTGGCACACGCCTGTAATCTCAGCTACTTGGAAGGCCGAGACAGAAGAATCACTTGAACCGGGGAGATGGAGGTTTTAGTGAGCCGAGATCGCGCCACTGCACTCCTGGGTGACTGAGTGAGGCTCTGTCTAAAAAATCCCCAAAAAGTAATGGAAAAACCATAGTTAATTTTGCGCCAACCTAATACGTTGTTAACTGATGAAAAATGGATACCCTTTACAGATTTGTTATGATTAGAAAACAAAAATAACTTAGAAAGAGCCAAATCAGAATGGTTAGGGGAATGCCTAATGATCTCCCATCAAAATTCCCACAAAATTGCCCCTGTTTGATGAAAGAAATGAGCAGAAACATTGTCACGGTGGAAAGGGACTCTCTAATCGAGCTGTCTTGAGCATTTTTCTGCTAAAGCTTTGTCTAACTTGCTCAAAACACTGTGATAATAAGCAGATGTCAGCGTTTTTGGGCCCTCCAGAAAGTCAAGAAGCAAAATGCCTTGAGCATCAAAAAATAACTGTCTTCATCACCTTTGCTCTTGGCCATCCTGTGTTTGCTGTCGCTGGACCACTTCCAGGTCCTGGTAAACATTGCTTTGATTGTGCTGTGTCTTCAGGAATATATTGGGAAAGCGAAGTTTCATCTTGTTTTACTATACAATTATTCAAAACAATGCTTCAGGACCTTGATTGACTTGTCCGAAAGTTCCATCAAAAGCTCTGTTCTTCTCAGCAGCTGATCTGGGTGTAACCATTTTGGCACCCATCAAGTAGAAAACGTGTTCTCTCTTAATTTTTTTGGTCAGAATTTTGTAAGTTGAACTAACTGAGATGTCTATTGTATCTATTGTTTGTGCTGTCAATCATCAGTGCTCTTCAATTAGAGCATAAACAAGATTGAATTTTTCCTTGCAAGTTGATGTGGATGGTCTGCCACTGGAAGCTTCATCCTCATCACCATCTTATTCCTTCTTTGAAATGCATCTGTTAACTGCCTATTTATTTGGAGACTGTCCCAATAAAATTTTCACAAAGCATATATGATTTCACCATTCTTTCATACAAGATTCACCATAAATTTGATGTTTGTTTTCACTTCAATTTTAGCAGAATTTATGTTGCTCTGATAGGGACTGTTTTCAAACTGGTGTCTTATCCTTCTTAATGTTTCAAACTAGATCCTGTTGAGGCATATTATTAGAAGGTAGTATGAGTTTACTTTGATGAAAAAATAATTTTGAAATCCATGACTAGTTTTTTTGTAATATGTATTTTTCATGAATGTTTTAAAGTTTCTTCCTATGCTCTTTAAAGTTTTCTTTTAAATTTTCTTCCCTCACATATTTCAAGTGTTAGTTTTAATGCATGTTGTGCCTCAATAGTGAATGTTGGTCATGGCTAGCACATTTTAAGCTCTGGAGAGCTGGCATTGAGGCAGACATAGGGCTTGGATAGGTGATGGTGGTTCACAGAGTGAGGTCAGCAGGTGTTTGCCGTAACTATCATGAGAACAACTCCAATATAAATGTTGGTTCCAAAAGGAAGTAAAATGATTAGTTTTATTGATAGGCATTTATTGTAAGTGGCACATAAATCTGTGGTTACAGGGGTTTGGCAAGATTCCTTATTTTAAAGTTCAATCGCATACTTTATGACTTGTAAGGCACAATTTCTGTTGCCTTTGCCTTTCCTTGCTGAAGCCATAGCAATAACAATGAGAGCAGCATACTGGCTCATTGGTTCAACTGATATCAAATACTTTGGAAATTGGAAAAAAATAATTAGATATTAAGCCTCCATGAGTATATTGTAAATTGGAACCATGTCTGTCTTGTTCACTGCTTTATCTCTAATGCCCTAGCACAGTACCTGACTTATACCTGGTGCTTGATAAATATTTCTTGACTGAATGAAGGACATTACCATCTTCTACAGATTGCTGCAACTCCTGCTATTTTTCTGTGATCTTATTATGTACTTAGGACCATCTCTGATTTCTCAAATCCGAGTTACATTTAACCAAGTTTTATTACTTTTATATTTTAATAAAGTAAAATATAATTTACAAAGCTAGATAACTATATCCAAATGTAGCCAAAATATAATATAATGATTGCTATGTTAGCATGATAATCAAAGTGCTAGGAGAGCATGGAGGAAGGAGTAATTATTCCATTTTGGAATTTCAAGGTATCTAGCACAGAGAATTCACCATTTAATCTAAGCCTTGAAAGGAAAGAACATGCATATATTAAAGGCATTATAGTAAACATGGCAAATCAAATACATGTGTTTACCTTTTACAATCCTACATGAAACTTGGAAAAATTATAAGAAAAGAATGAAAAAATATATACACACACACACACACACATACACACACATATATATATTTCCACCTCCCCCTCAAAAAAAAAATCGGAGTATTAGAGAAGGGGCAATTGCGTATAGGTGTTATCAACATATTTTTGCACCAGGAGAAATAGCTGAAGGAAATAATAAACAAAGAAAATTAGATGACAAAGATCTACATGGGTAGTGGGGTGCCAATGAGAGGTAGAGTTGAGCACGATAAGACAACCTAGAGGATATAATTTAATGAGATTACATAAAAATTAGAAAATATCTTTTTATAACATGTTTTCATTATGTTACACTTAAACTTTTGAATTTTTAAATGTTTAAGTAAAATTAAGAAATTTCATGAAAGCAAAGATTGTTTAAGAGGACCATTTTCAAATTTTCATTAATACATATTTGCCAGGAGGTGGAAACGTCTTTGGGATATAGAACATTATTGGGGGGGGGGGGGGGAACTAAATAAAACACAGTATTAAAACTTTTAGTTAACAATTTTGGCTTACAAGAATATCTTATCAAGACGTAGTGTGATGTAATCTTGGAATATGAATATGGTTTGATTTCAGAAATGTTATTATTCTGGTCATTGCTTAAATAAGAAACAAAATTATGCTTGTCTTCATATACAGTAAAAGTTTACAATAAAATTCAAGACCACATTGCTGATAGCTAACAACTCAGAAATCGTATTGGTTTATAATGACAAACATCTATGTCCTGTTCATGTAGTATGTAATCAAATACAGGTTACTTTGATCTGCTCTATAGGTCTGCTTTCTCCAGAATCTAGGCTAAAGGAGCAGCCCGATTTTGGACATATTATTTTCTTATCAGAGGGAAAAAAGAAAGAGAACTGGTAGAAATTGTGGTGCTTTTTAAGCTTGTGCTCATATATAACATATACCATGTTTTCTGAAATACCACTTATCAAGTACATCACAAATCCATGACTATCATTAATGGGACAGAATATACTCCCCTTACAAGGCAGTGAATAAGATGTGACACTGAGCTGGGGTGAATCTTCCTACAGGGCATGGAAATTATACCTGGGAACTATAATACAATCTGCTACACCATCCCTGATATAAAACCAAAACAACAAGTATACCACCAAATATTGTTTCAAATATTAGTCTATGTTGCTTAGCATTATTAAAAAGGTTTTTCATATCAAAAAATTATAGCACACTTCAAATGGAAAATATTTGGTGAAATCTCATTGAAATCAAAATGAAGCATAAGTGACTAGTATGATTTCATAAAACCATGACTTTATGCCAGGATGGAAAGACAAACTAACTGGCAACACTTTCTATTCAGTTAAGTTATTTATGACTTTTAGTACATTTAATCATTGTTTTCTCTTGTCATGAAAGTATTCTACACTTACGTTCTTATAATAGATAATTCATGGGCTTCTATCTACTGTGAATTGAATCACTTTTTTCTCTTACTCTTTTGAAATTATTATTACTGAAAAGCGATTTTGAACTTTCATTAAGTCTGTTTCCTTCTCAGTTGATTCATTTAAAGTTTGTAAGTCCTCCAATGATGGGCTATAAGTGATTTTTCTTTGATTTTCAACATTTTGTTTAACAAATATATATTATATTAAAAGGTAAAGTCTCATTAGAAAATCTCTAGGGTGTTTTCTAGTCCAAGCATTACATAAGTTTTCAGATGGCGGCTGCTTGAGCAATTCAGAATTCAGATTATGAAAAATTAAAGGAAAACCTTTGTATTTTAAATATCAAAGCCATTTTAACTGCAAAACTTAGCATAGTCCTTGCCATTTAACATTCATTTAATTCTTTCCATTTGATACAGTTACTGGCAACAGATTAGCATCTTGATTATACTACAGGAACAGAGTAGAGCAAGGAATTAACTTATAAATTATGCTCAGGAACAAACAAATCAGCCAAATGTGGTGTGGAGAATGATTTCAATTATAGCTTAAGTACTATTGTCAATTGAGAATCAATCAACATTGAAAATATTATTCTGTTTTGGGTTGCATATGGCATGGAAAGGCATTCTTATTATGTAGCAGGGAGTTTTATACACATTTAGGATGAGACAAATGGGATATATTTGGAGAGTTCAATGTTTTATACTAACACATTGCACTTCACTTTTTGAACAGCAACAAGCCAGAAATAAGAGTATTAGGCAAATCGTCACAACGTATCTGTACAAAACGATGAATTCCAACTAAATCGAGATAAAACTATTTTTAAAGTAATAACGGACTTTAAGTTTAGAACAGAGGAAAGAGGGATAGTCAACAATATGATTAATGAATGAACTATTGCTCACACGCAAAAGTTAGGGTAGGAAGACATCAAGGGAAAGGCAGTGTTCTTTTCAAAGTGTGTTGCATCCCACAGAATTTTGCAAAGGGATGGGGGACGTAATGGGTAATAACATTTACGCTAAAAATGTATTGAAAGGGTAGTAAATGTCAGGCAGAATGCTAAATTCCTTTATATGCCTCATTTAATCTAATCCTATCAACCACTCTGTATGATTTCTATCTAGTTTAGAAAACATTAAAATTGGCTTAGAGAAGTAAAATAATTTGTCCAACAGCATAATTTCAATCAGTTTTGATTCAGTTTCATTAGATAGAAAAATTGTTTTGTTTATAGTTGTAAGACTACTGCAGTCACATGTACTTTGATGAGAGTAAATGAAATCATACAGTTTATTAACTACTGTAGGCTAGGCTTTTTGTTTTTTTCTCAAAACTGTGGACTGAGCACATATGTTACTCTCAACATCTCTTATTCAAGTGATGGTGTAGTGAATCGCAAGACAGACCTATATGTTAACAATTTTTTGAAGTGAAAAATAGTGGAAAACAGATCTATAGAAAACATAAAGCAGTATGAATGTCTTCTTTTGAGAAATGTCTGTTCATATCCTTTGCCCACTTTTGGATGGGGTTGTTTGTTTTTTTCTTGTATATTTGTTTGAGTTCTTTGTAGATTCTGGAAATTAGCCCTTTGTCAGATGAGTAGATTGCAAAAATTTTCTCCCATTCTGTAGGTTGCCTGTTCACTCTGATGGTAGTTTCTTTTGCTGTGCAGAAGCTCTTTAGTTTAATTAGATCCCATTTGTCAATTTTGGCTTTTGCTGCTGTTGCTTTTGGTGTTTTAGACATGAAGTCCTTGCCCATGTCTATGTCCTGAATGGTACTACCTAGATTTTCTTCTAGGGTTTTTATGGTATTAGGTCTAACATTTAAGTCTCTAATCCATCTTGAATTAATCTTCGTATAAGGAGTAAGGAAAGGATCCAGTTTCAGCTTTCTACTTATGGCTAGCCAATTTTCCCAGC
>NC_045438.1:104169268-104171778 GCF_002776525.5 Piliocolobus tephrosceles
GTTATGCACATGTACCCTAGAACTTAAAGTATAATAAAAAAAAAAAAGAAAACATAAAGCAGAGATAACTATAGCCTGCATTGTGAACAGGAGAGGGCTACATTATAATTCGTGGTGATCTTCCTGATGCAAATCAGGATAGAGAACACGTTAAGAGCTAGGTAGGGAGTATGAAAAATGAAATGAAGTAATTGAAAGTTTATCTCCAGAGAGGTTTCTTCAGTTTCCTCTCAACCCTTCACCCAAAGAGCCAAGCAGTCAGGTACTTATAACCAAAAATAGAAGAAAACCAAAAGTACTTGGGGTCCTTTTTAAAAACAAGTCAATTAATCGCAATGTGGCTCAATTTATTTTGGCATACTTTTAGACTTCATGCAGATGAGCACTCTGATTTTTTTTTTTTTTTTTTGAGATAGAGTCTCACTCTGTCACCCAGCCTGCAGTGCAATGGCTCCATCTCAGATCACTGCAACCTCCACCTCCCAGGTTTAAGAGATTCTCCCACCTCAGTCTCCCAAGTAGCTGGGATTACAGGCACCTGCCACCACACCCAGCTGATTTTTGTATTTTTAGTATAGACAGGGTGTCACCATGCTGGCCAGGCTGGTCTTGAACTGCTGACCTCGTGATCTGTCCACGTCAGCCTCCCAAAGTGCTGGGATTACAGGCATGAGTCACTGTGCCTGGCCCACACTCTGATGTTTAAACAAAGTTTATAATGCAGCAAGCCTGGCAAACGTGTCAATTTTATTCAGAATTCCAGTCACTATTTCCTTTAGGGTAGAAACCCCTTAGCAAAGCAGAGCAATAGCAGAAGACTCTTAACCTGAACTTAAAAAAAGCAAAGCAGCCTCCTTAAGTATGAAAAAAGCCTTAAGAAACAACTGGTATATAAGGAAATTTAGTATGAAAGAACAAAGCAAATAAAAAACAAAATAATGGACCAGGAGGAAGCCAGAAGATAGTTTTATGAGTACTCAGGGTGAAAATATCTCTTAAAATATAGGGCATAGGCTAGACAGTATGAAAAAATATAAACTAGAAAAATGATTGATCTAGAAGAAGTGACATCTTACTATGATGTTCTAGGCAAGGATAACTGAAGAACAAACTCATCAGAAAAAAAAAAAAAAAAAAAAAAGGAGCCGGAGGGAGAGGGAAAGAGGAAAGGAGATGGAGGAGAAGAAATGAATCACTCATGCTTAAGAAAGACACAAGTCTAGATTAAAGAGCCTGCCAAATGACATATGGAATATATATTTTAAAATTCACATCCAGATCTCATGTAAATATTTTGAATTCACAGGATAATAAGGAAAAACGAAAATTATTCAAATTAGGATGAGGGTGGTGGTAGATAAAACATGGGTGACTTAGAAAGAAATAGCTTCAGATTATTATTAACACTGGACTCTAAAAAAAATCTCAATAAATTTGCGTCCAATGCACATGTACGTAACTAGAGCAGTTTCCAAGAGAACATATTAGTAAAGTGGGAGCATGCAATGCAGTTAAGTGTGAAAGTGTTTTAGAATGATCACTGTGCAGCTGGCTTTGGAAGGGATCAGCCCAACTTAGGACAGTTAAGTTTTGAAAATAATGTGTTGGGGTTTTTTTGTTCTTATTTTTCTTTTCTTACTCTTCTTTTATTCTTTGAGACAGGGTCTTGCTCTGCTGCCCAAGCTGGAGTGCAATGGCAGGATCACAGCTCACTGCAACCTCTGCCTCCCAGGCTCAAGCAAACCTCTAGCTTCAGCCTGCTGAGTAGCTGGAACTACAAGCACACAGCATCACATCTGGCTATTTTTTGTATTTTTTATCGAAACTCGGTTTGGCCATGTTGCCCAGTCTGGTCTTAAACATCTAAGCTCAAGCAATCTGCCTACCTCAGCCTCCTAGAGTGCTGGGATTACAGTGTGAGCCACCGTGCCTAGCTGAAAAGAATGTTATAAAGAATAGGAATTTCATTACTTAGTAAAATATGAAAGGCTAAAATATAGAAAAATGTTGTGGTTTCATTAATAAATTATGCATTTCTGATTCAAATATGAAGCAAACCAAAATCTGTTCTATTTTGATCAACTAACTGAATAGAAAAGAATAAACGTATCTCGTTTTTGCTACAATTATTATTCTAGAGTGGTCATATCAACCCATATCAACCCAGGAGAATTAAGTATGCAAATTATTCTGTAGTAAACAATATTTATACAATCACAAACAAATCATTTATTTATTTCCCTTTTATTGAGGCATAATTTACATAGGGTGTATGTACAGATCTTAAGTGTAAGTTATATGAGTTTTGAAAATGTACATATTATGCATATAATCCACATCCCTTTCGTGATGTAGAACATTTTAATTGCCCTAGATAGTTCTCTTGTGTACCTTCCCAGCAACTCTTGAGCTCTGCCCCAACCCTAGGCAGCTACTGCTCTGATTTCTACTATCTTTGATAAAAATCTGTCATATTTTAAATTTGTCTTAGAATTTTTTTTTTTTTTTTT
>NC_045438.1:104171878-104199704 GCF_002776525.5 Piliocolobus tephrosceles
CTACAGGCGCCCGCCACCTCGCCCGGCTAGTTTTTTGTATTTTTTAGAAGAGACGGGGTTTCACCGTGTTAGCCAGGATGGTCTCGATCTCCTGACCTCATGATCCGCCCGTCTCGGCCTCCCAAAGTGCTGGGATTACAGACTTGAGCCACCGCGCCCGGCCGAGATTGATTTTTAAAATATCACGCTATATGTACCTTTGAGTAAAATATTTTTGAGATTTATATGTTGTGGTATTATTAGCTGGTTCCTTTTTATTGCTAATAGTATTCCAATGTATGAATGTATAATTTGTCTTGCATTCACCTGTTAATGGGTACATTTCACTTTTAAATTATAATGAATAAAGTTTCTGTGTACATTTATTGTCCATATTTTTTTCCTTATGAATATAGATTTTTACTTATTTCAGGTAAATACCTAGGGCTGAAATCTTTTGTGTCTTAATGGTATAAATGTGCTTAATTAAGAAAAGAAAAAACACCAAAATATTTTCCAAATGTTGATATGATATTGCTCTCTCACTAACTATATATGTATATTGTGGTGGTTATTTTCATTTACCTGGCAACTGATAGTTTTGATCATCTTTTCACTTACTTATTGGCCATTTTTACATCTTTCTTTGTGAAATGTCTATACAAGGGTTTTGCTCATAGTTTTATTTTATTGCTTTTTATTATTGAGCTGCAGAAGATGACAGAGAGAGAGGCAAGTAGATTTAAATATCAAAGTTTTAGCACTAAAAGACCTTAGTTCTACGTATTGTAAATATATTATCCTACTGTGGCTTTTGTATTTATTTTCCTAATGACTTTTTAGTGTTTTAAATTCTGATGAAGTTTAATATATTTTGTCATGAGACATTATTTCTCAACATACTACTGTATTCAATTTACTAGTACTTCTTAAATACACTTGCATTTATGTTTATAGGTATGTTAGTACTTTGGAGAAGGGGGTTATATGTTTTTTAAGTTTCTTATCAGTTTCATGCTGCTCTCCTGAATTGAGTATGGGAGTATGGAGTGTTTCCCCTGTTTTTGTTAAGTGTTTACATAATATTGACATTATTTATTCAGCAAATGGCTTAAAATAATTTACCATTGAGGGTGTCTGGGTCTGGAGTATATAAAAGTGTGTGTGTTTGTGCACACAGTGTGTGTAAAGACTTTTAATTAGTTTTCCTACAGTCATGTGTTGCTTAACAATGGAAATACATTCTGAGAAGTATGTTGTTAGGTAAAATTTTGTCATTCTCACATCACCGAGTGTACTTACACAAATCTCCATGGTATACTCTACTATGTACCTAGGCTATCTGGTATAGCCTAGTGCTCCTAGGCTACAAATCTGTACCATGTGTCAATGTACTGAATAATGTAGGCAACTGTAACACAACGGCATTTGTATATCTAAACACATTTAAACATACAAAGAGTACAGTAAACATATGGCATAAAAGATTAAAAATGTTACACACCTGCTGGGGGTACTTATTATAAATGGAGTTTGCAATACTGGAAGTTACTCTTTATGAGTCAGTGAGTGAGGGGTAAGTGAATGTGAAGGCCTAGGACATTACCGAACACTACTGTAGACTTTATAAATGCTATACACTTGGGCTATCATAAATTTATTAAATTTCTTTCTAGCAATGCATTAACCTTAGCTTACTGAAACTTTTTTATTTTGTAAACAATACTTTTTAACTTTTTGGCCCTTGCAATAACACTTAGTTTAAAACACAAATACATTGTACACTTGTAGAAAAATATTTTCTTTCTCTATATCCTTATTTTATACATTTTTTATATTTTTAACATTTTTATTTTTTATTTTATTTTTCCCTCCTAAACTTTTTTTTTTGTTAAAAATCAATATACAGCCTGGTGCAGTGGCTTAATCCTTGCACTTTGGGAGTCTGAGGTAGGAGGATCACTTTAGTCTAAGACTTCAAGACCAGCCTGGGCAGTAGAGTTAAACCTCCTCTCTACAAACCGTAAAAAAAAAAGAAAAAAAAAAAAAAAAAGCCAGTTGTGGTGGCGTGCACCTGTTTTCCCACCTGAGATAGGAGGATTGCTTGAGCCCAGGAGGTTCAAGCTGCAGTGAGCTATGTTCATGCCACTGCACTTTAGGCCCTGGGTGACAGAGCAAGACCCTGTCTGAAAAAAACATAAAAATAAAAATAAAACAATAAAAACCAAGACACAAACATACACATTAGGGTAGGCTCAAACAGGGCTAGGATCATCAATATCACTGATTTACCTCCATATCTTGTCCCACTAAATGCTCTTCATGGGCAAAAACATGTATGGATCTGTCATCTCCTGTAATAATAGTGCCTTCTTCCAGAACACCTCCTGAAGGACCTACCTCAAGGCTGTTTTACATTAAAAAATTTTTTAAATGCAAGTAGAGTAGTATACTTTAAAAAAACAATAAAAACTATAGTATAGTATAGTAAGTGTATAAATCAGTAACATAATCATTTATTATCTTTATAAAATATAATATAGTATACATAATTGTGCTATACTTTCATATGACGGGTGGCACAGTATACTTGTTTACACCAACATTTTGCGGCAGCCTCTTGATACACTATTACATAATTATGAAATATCCCTTTTGTTTTTGGTATTACTGTTGTCTTACAGTTCAATTTGTCTGACACCAATATAGCATACAAGCTTTCTTATGTCTATATTTAATTTGGTATGGATTTTTTAACCCTTTTAAAAAATCTCGTCTATTTGTATTTAAAATGTTTTTCTTGTAAACAGTGTACAGTTGAGCTTTGCATTCTTATTCAGTCTGACAATCACTGCATTTTAATTTTTTATGTAACTATTGTTAAGTTTAAGTCTACCACACTGGCATTTATTTTCTCTTTGATTAATTTGTTCTTTTCTTTGTTTCCACTTTTGTGCCTTCTTTTTTTAGTAAATCATGTACTTTTATCTTCTATTTCTTTTCTTTTTTGATGCTTTATTATGCCTCCTTGCATTATTAATTTTTGTGAGTTATTTTAGAGATTATAATGTTCATTTTCATCCTATTACTATCTTTGTTGAAAAGCATATTTTAGTAATGTAAGAACCCTATGTAATATGGTTTTCTTATCATCCTTCTGCTTTTTTGGTCTAATAACACATAATTCACATCTGAATATAGCATTAATTGTGCAACATTGATAATTTCACTTCATATAGTCAATACTATGTTATGAAAATTTTAGAAGGTTGAACTTTAAAGTTTTATTTTTATCCTTTCTGGTTTCTTCATTCATTCCTGAAGACTTGTCTTTCTTATTATATGCTTTAATTTTTTTTTTTTTTTTTTGAGACGGACTCTCGCTCTGTCTCCGGGGCTGGAGTGCAGTGGCCGGATCTCAGCTCACTGCAAGCTCCGCCTCCCGGGTTTACGCCATTCTCCTGCCTCAGCCTCCCCAGTAGCTGGGACTACAGGCGCCCGCCACCTTGCCCGGCTAGTTTTTTGTATTTTTTAGTAGAGACGGGGTTTCACCGTGTTAGCCAGGATGGTCTCGAACTCCTGACTTCGTGATCCGCCTGGCTTGGCCTCCCAAAGTGCTGGGATTACAGGCTTGAGCCACCGCGCCTGGCCTGCTTTAATTTTTTATCATGAAAAATCATTTAAAAAAATATACCTTACTGTTCAAATCGATTGGATACGAATTCTCACATCTTTTCTTTATCAAAACAACTTTAATTTGCCTTCATTTGGAGAACACATATTTTACTGAACATGAAATAATTCCACATGGTATTATTTTTGCAGCCCCTTAAAAATGTATTCTATTTGTCCAGGCGCTGTGGCTCACACCTGGAATCCCTGCACTTTGGGAGGCCGAGCCAGGCAGATCACGAAGTCAGGAGTTCAAGACCAGCCTGAATAACATGGCAAAACCCCTTCTCTACTAAAAGTACAAAAATTAGCCAGGTCTGGTGGTGTGTGCCTGTAATCCCAGCTACTCAGGAGGCTGAGGCAGGAGAATCGCTTGAACCCGGGAGGTGGAGGTTGCAGTGAGCCGAGATTGCACTACTGCACTCCAGCCTAGGCGACAGAGTGAGACTCCATCTAGGGAAAAAAAAAAAAAAAAATGTGTTCTATTGTCTTCTGACCTCCATTGATCTGATGAAATGTCCTTTACCCTGTGGTGACTTTTTAAGATCCATTCTTTATCCTTGGTTTTTTTTACTAGTTTGTCCATTATACATTTAAGTGTGTTTTTCTTTCTACTTATGTTTTCTGAAATTCACTGGGTTTTATGTTGCTGGTGGTTACAGTATGTCTTTCACTGTAGAAAATTTTAAATACTCTCTCTCTCTATTATTTATTTATTTATTTATTTATTTATTTATTTATTTATTTATTTGAGACAGGGTCTCATTATGTTTCCTAGGCTGGTCTCAAATTCCTGGGCTCCAGTGATGCTCCTGGCTCAGCCTCCTGAGAAGCACATGCCACAACACCCGGCTTTAATTCTTTACATACTTTTTATTTCTCGTCTTTTGCGAATTTCAATTATGCATCTATTAGAACATTTGGCACAGTCCTACAGATCACTGTATGTTTCTAATTTTTAATTCAGTTTGAATGATTTCTCTTGTCTTTTCTTCAAGTTTCTCTGCTATGGCTATTTATTTCTAATACTACATTTTCTAGGTATAAAATGTCTATATGAATTTTTCATATTTTCCATCTTTGTTGAGATTCTTCAAATACATATATATACACATATATACACACATATATATCTTTTGAATTTTTAATAGATATTTTTATTTATAAGCCTGATAAAAACCAACATCTTGGCCATCTTTTGCTTGTTTTCTATTAACTGTTTTCTCTCTTGACCATTGGTTATATTTTCTTGCTTGTTTTTATTGCATTTTTCAAAGGTTATCCTGGACTTTGTGCAGAAAATAGTAGAAACTGTATTAAATGATATATATATATACCCTCAAAATACATGCTTTTCTTTTTGTCAGGCTTCTAGTATTGAGCAAGTATTTCTGAGACAGTTATCTCTGTAGAAGGGGAATATGCATTTTTGTTGTCTAAATTTAGTTCACTACTGTCTTGAAATTATTTGAGAATGGAATCGGAGTCTTCTTTTTATCAAAATTTGAAATCTGATAACCCAAGATATTCCAGAGATTTGCTCCTGGTTTAAAGTCCATATGCCTGTTTTATAAACAGTAGGAGATATCATAGTGCTATAGAACCTGTCAGCTTTTCTATACAGTTTGTTCTCCCGTCTTAGCCCTTTCGTTTTATGTTTATCTTTTTCTGCTCTGCTTTCCTGCCCCAAGTCTTGGAGGGTGAAGGCTGTATTTTCTACGAATGTCCACATGCCTGCAGGAGTTGTCCTCCCAGTTCTCTTTTTTGTCTCAGCAAGAGTGGTCCTTTCAGTTCTCTTTTTTGTCTCTCAGCATTAGCAGGTCCTGTACATCTATACATAGAAGTGGTATCTGTCAAAAATTCCAGTTTGAAACTTGATACAAAGATATAGAGAAAAATATAGAGTTATAAGACCACTGTCTTATGTAGTAAATAATTAGGAAGTATTGTGTAAATGAGGGAAGAAGTGATGGAGATGTGTTTACATTTAAAGTTTGAATGCTACTTGGAAGAATAAATGCAACTATTAAAATTTAAGGAAGGTACATGAAAGGGGTATATGAGTATTATATAAATGAGCAAATTGGTAATCTTCTATAGAGACAATTGGTAGGGCTTACAGTTTATTAATCTAGAAGTAAATGTAAAATATTTAATGTTAAAGAGGTAAACAGAAGACAATGACTAAAATTGTCACACTTAGGAAGAGACACTGGTGATGAAATCATGTGGGGCAGGGAATCATTTTGTTATATGAACAATATATTACTTAATTTATAAACAATACATCCAGTGGATGTTCTAGTACTTTTTATTATAGATCAAGAAAACCAAAAGAGGAAGGGAGGGGAAGATACAGGATATAGGGCTAAGTACAAAACATGTGTTTCTTTCCTAATTGAAAAAAATCAGTCTTTGAACATTAATAGAGGATTGCTTTCATAGTTCTGCCTAGTGATATGGCTGAAAATGTAAGCCCTAGTGAAATGAGATCAGAGAAACAGAAGTTGATGCCTGTTCTATCAATGAATGTGCACTATATCCTTAGGTTTATAGAAAATAAAATTTTATTCTAAAACCTTTCCTTTGGAGAACACCCAGGCTGTAAGATCAGAAAGAGAAAGAAACTGGATTATGATTGAAATATAAAACTGAATTATATCAGTGATTTTCTGTCTTTAATTTATTTTCGGCTTTTGTAGTAGGGTAACAATTATTGTGTTCAATGTAGTATATATTTCTATGCAAACATGACTAGGGTATCCTTTATTGTGTGTTGCTTCTCTTCTGCAATCTGTAGCTAGAAATTAATGACCAAAACTATAAGTTCTGCTTGAACTATCTATTGTAGAGAAGCAGTAAATTTTACAGAATGCAAATATTAATGGATTGATGTAACTACGAATGAGTATATCCACATAGAATAGCTAATATTGATGAGTGCGTGTATAAGAAATGAATGTCAAGAAAAAAAGATAAACATGAGGGAAAGAATGAGATATTTGGAAAATAAGTTATAGTCTAGGGATAATTTATTTAAATAAATGCCAATCAAACCTTTAACTCCTAACATTGATATGATTCACAAATTAAGAATGGTAGTAGTGCAAAGCTCATATTTGGAGCTTACTTTACTCAAAACAGATCTTCATCATCTTACCTTAGCATTAAAACAACAGAAGCAACTAGAGCAGGTCACTGCAAATGAGTGACCCATGACAATTAAATTGTAAATTTGAGTTCATTTTTCTTTTACCTACTGCTGGAAGAAAAGTGTTTTTTTTATTTTTCTAATTGTATGACTAATAGGGAAGAGAATGAGAATGTGTGTTTAAAATGGTATTAGCCTGCTGATTCCTTTTATCAGAATGTTTTCAGTTATAGAGCATAAGGGTCACATACTAGGAGAAGTTGTATTAGTAAGCTATGAAAATGAGAGTTTGCATTAACTTGTAATAATAATAACTTGTAGAGAAGAAGTGAAATTCCAGAACTAAAGTGTTTGGAATTTTTTTTAGACTATGACTGAAAGTCTTTTAAATAAAAACGAGTGAATGGTACAAAAAAAAAATCTGGTGAGATCATGAAAACACTCAGAGAACCACTAGCTTTAATAACTAATCTACATATTTTAATGGCATCAGTGACCTAATCACACAGAGTATAAGCTTTGGAAGGCATACCTTTTGCTCAGTTCACAGGTCATGTGTTTTCATATTCGATCACGCATGATTGCATCACCTTTTAAGTGCAATATTAATATTAATAATTTAAACTCCTTAAAGTTATGAAATGCAAATTTCAGGTTCTTATAGTTAATTCCCATTTTCTAGGAGATATTTTGCAATTCTTTTTGAATATAAGCAAACTCTAATTACTTTGATTCTGTTAAGTAGCTATTTATATATTGAAATTAACCTTAAAAAATCCCGTAAGAGGTTTATATAATAACCGTATGATGTTTTCTTGACGATACGATGTGAGACTGACTAAAGGAGACTTTAGGTACTTTCACAGCAGCAGAATCCTCTCCAACTGTCTTTCAGTATTTCCCAGAAAACTACCTGTCCTCGTCGTTGCTGTGATATGCTTACTGCAATTTAAGTTTCCTAACAGATTCTCTCTGATGGAAGTCTATGCAAGAACGCAGGGTAGCAGTGAGTAGCTGGGAGGAAGTGGCAGGACAAATGTAAGAATGGCAATGGAAATAGGGAAGTGGAAGTGGAAGAGGACAATAGAAGAAGAGTAGATTGACTATATAAAGGATGCCAGAATTTGTTGTCCTGGTTTGTTTAATTTTATAGTTCCAGAAAGTCATCCCATTACATGTAACTTCTAGATGTGGTGTTCTTTAGAATCTAACCTACTCATGGATAGTGAGATCAGTTTAGTTCTCTTCACAGGTTTTAAACAAATACAAAATAGAATAGACAATGTAAATGCCTATTACATATCATAAAGATAATGTTGTTTAATTATAATTCATTTTATCTTTTTTCTATGTATTTACCATCCATCTATCTATATTCAGTAATTAAACTGAAATAAACTTTCAGTTATTAATGACACAAACTATTATTAAACGTTTTCCCTGAGTATTCCTAGGCAACATTGCCCCTATAAGCTCATTCTAAAAATATACTAGAGACAAAATTTTAGACAATCAAAATAACTACAGAGACATCAATATAAGAGCAGTAATAGGTGGTGATAGTATTAACATTGTATCATTATTTCAAGAATACTGTATTATAAATTGTATTATAAAGTGTGATTAAGCAAATGAGTAATCAAGAATGTTTTATTCTTTATTATTCCCTTTATCATTGAAAATGCTGGGAAATTTTCTTTGGAAATCTGTGTGAAAGAAGGCAATAGAAATATATTGCAGAGTGGGTTAAGTAAACCACATAGTCCTGAACTTGAAATCACCCTAAACATCATGACAAACGCGTGTGTACACCCACACACACATATTTATGTATAAACAGATATGATTATATATATTATTTTATATATCTGTGATATCAGGAGAGTATATATATGTGTGTATATGTGTGATATATATACCCTTATCCCAGATTTGTTCACTAAAAAATCTAGAACCAATTAGCAACAATGGCAATGAACATTCATAGTGCTGAAATTGTGATTAGGCAATATAATTTAGTACAAAAATATAAGGTATTTTGGGGAAAATTGTTGACTCAGATCTGAGGCAGAAAATGTTCAAGATAAGCCTGAAACATCTTGACATACTAGATAGAGATATCAAGCTCTTAAAATCAATGAGAGTTTTATGAAAAGGACACCACAGTCAACTTGAAGGGGTTCTCACCGGCCTATGAATTGGCATTTTGTATTTCAATATGGGTAAGAATTGCAATCATGTAGAGTAAAGGCATCAAAATATGTTTAAATCTCTGAACTTATACATTTTAATTGGTGATTTTCAGAGGTGAGAGAGAAATTGAAAAATAAGAAAATTACAGGATAGAATTGAGCATTTTTTCTACCTTTCCTACATAAATGAAACCTTGTAGAAATAATAGATACGAACAGCATGTGATAAAATTATCCTAACCAATAAATGAAAACAAAATGATGTAGTTAGAATATTGCCATTGTGTACCCACCTCTGCAATGAATAAACAGGCATTGAACATCATCAGCATTTTTGCTACTTTTCTCCAAAAGCAACAAAAACAGACATATAAATGCCTCCTAATGAAGAAACATACAAACATTTAAGTTCCATCAAGTCTTTATATCTAGCTGTCAAATACATAGAACTGAGAAACACATGTAATTTCCCCTTGAAGATGCAATCAGACACATCCAGACTTCAACTGTTAAACCCCAAGAACCAAAAATACCAATGAGTTGGATTTATGTTTCTTTTCATTTCCATGGCTTGATTTTAGTTAACAATGTTTAATTTACTATAGCCTACCTACAGTACATGCTTAGTATTTGGTAGGTTAACTTCCCCCTCTTATTTTTCTTCAGAATCATCTTGACTCTTCCTTACTCTCATACATTATTAGGAAGTTAGGATTCCCTTGCCAAGTTATTTGAAGACTGACATGAAATTGTGGTAGAAATTTCACTGAGGTTTTGATTATGGCATAATTCTATAAATTAATATCTTTCTCTGTATTGGTGCCTTCATTACTTTTGTTCAAAAATATTTTTTTAAATTTATAATATTCCAGATTTTCTAACAATATTTTTAATTTTTATTATTTTAGTGGGATGTGAATGAAAGATTTAACACCTCAGAGGCATCCACTCTTACCAGTTTCTTATGCAATATAAAGTCTGCAGAACCAAGTCTACAGCCCATTCTTCTATTCCTACTCATGCTTTCTTCTCATACCATATGGTGCTTACATGCATGCAGATGATGGTTCCCACCTTTGCCTGCAAATATGTTGCTCGTTCATCTCCTTTACTCCAAACAGCTGTTTTTTGGCACTTCTCCAATCTGCATGTGTGCATGAATGTGCATAGACCCTTCATGGAAGAATGCAAATAGAAAAAAAAAAGGCTCATGATGTCTTTTGATTTAAGCAAGGGTATTTATGGGGCAGGGATTCTTGGGGTTCTGGATCACTAGAATTTGTTGCAGAAGGGGAATCATGGGCTCCAGGTGGTCATGCTCATTCCTCTTTCACCCATTTCTGTCATTGTGAGGAGCAGTGCACCTGGAGAAGGGCAAGAAGCTCTCAAATTGTGGAATCCTAAGCACATAACTACTTGCTTGAGTCTAAGGGTGTTATAAAGTAGAAGAAAAGTTTCTCAGTTAAGCTATGGGGGAACAATGAGAATTGTAAAGGGACCCACTGAGGTATGAAAGCCAAATGGTGTTCTGAAGTAGGTAAGGTAGTAAACACAGTAAATGCTGCAGGTAGATTTGACAAAATAAGGAAATAATACTATGCATTGCCTTTAATAACATGAATTGCAAAAGCAATTTCAGTGACATAGTTAGGACAGCCTGTAATAAATGTTATTGCCCTTATTATAATTACAGTATCTTTCAGTTACAGTAAAAGTTTTAATTCTCTTCATGTTCCGTTGTATCTCAATTCAACCATATACATCAATAAACCTTTACCATGAGTTTTGGAATGAAGAATTCTCTACTTGTTGAAGATAGTGTCAATGTTTTCACTGGAGTTCAGATACTGTAACATAAATAATTTTATTGCCATTATCTACCCAACATCGAGCTTGACTGTTTTTATTCAGTAAATATTTACGGAATTAACACCACTGAATAAAGGAGCTTTTCTGTTGTCAAGTGGATTGCCTACCATTGCTGAAGCAGTCATGTTTTCCTCCTTAACCCTGAAAAAATGTCTGAGTTGATGTATTATTCTTCAGGCTTAGGCATTGGTGAGCCAATTTATCTCAAATAGAGGCTTCTGGAAAGTAAAATTCTCAGCTGCCTGAAGAAACAAGCTTATTGAGATAATTGAAAACAATTTCAGAAACAACTACTTGAAGTAAATCCTACTCACTTCAGTGGCTGAAAATTGAGAAAGGAATCTAAGTTTACTCGCGGCATGAAAGAAACAAGTGGAATATATGAATGCAGCAATTTTCTTTCTTGTTGCTGTATTTTTAACAAGAAAATACAACCGTGAGTGTTAACTGCCAGCTTCAATAATTTTTGCCAAAAATTGCCATTATCTTCCCCCAACTAAGCACAAAGTGATTATTTCCACAATTCATATTTAATATTCTTGTAGCCAACATAAGTTACATAATGCTTTGTTCTCTTTTCCCCTCTTTTAACCATTTAGTGCAAAACAACATATCCCAGAGTGATAAGAAGGAGCAAAAAATATTTTCCTAATTTCTTTAACTTTATAATCTTTTCTTTTCAGCCTGAGTCTGAGTTGGCTAACAAAACAGCTGTGTAAAGTTATAAGATTATTACAATTAGCTTGGAGAAGGTAGAAAGAACAAACGGTGGGGATTTTTTTTTTTTTTTTTTTTTTTTTTTTTTTTTTTTTTTTTTTTTTATCAGAGCCGCTTGTCTTTGATTTTTATTTATCATTTTTCTCTCTCTCTCCCTCTACTATTTTTTTTTTTTTTTTTTTCTTGAGCAAAATTCTATTGCAGTAGGAAGTGGTTTTGATTTGCTTTGAACTTGAACTCTGCATCTGAACAGAACAAGTTCTTGAGCGTAAGTTTAATAATTGTTGAACAATTGGCTATTTATCCAAAGAGTTGCAACCATGAATCTGATCCTGTACACCCCTCCCCTTTTGAAATTCCAAATAAAAACTTGCTGGTTTGGGGGCTCAGGTGGGCATCATGGAACCTGCCGATATGTGATGTCACCCCCGGAGGCCCAGCTGTAAAATTTCTCTCTTTGTACTCTTTCTCTTTATTTGTCAGACTGGCTGACACTTAGGGAAAATAGAAAAGAACCTATGTTGAAATATTGGGGGCTGGTTCCCCCAATACATGTGGGTATCTTTGGCTCATACAAGTAGAAATATATGTAAAGTAGTTGAAAACATGACTTTGGACTTCAGTATATATGCAGAGAATTAAGTGAAATATTTATTTTTAGTGACTCTCAGACAGTAACTGAAGCTTCAGGAATACATAGTGTAATTCAGGACAACTGTATAGAGGACAAAGAAAGACAAAACCTGGAGACTTTCATATGGCTTCATTTCATGAGCTTGTATATAGTCTCATTTCTATGGTATAGGATGTCTGTGTGTTAAACAGAAAGAGAATTTTGCTCAGTGTTCTTTATATACTCCCCAATGATACCAAAAATATAATTGCCATGTGGTAAAATATGTGTAATATTTTTGGGTGGGTATTACTGGAAGATTCTTCCATTGTTTTATATGAGGATATGTAAGATATTCATGGTGGCATTGATTGTAGTTGTGGGTCATTGGATGATTATTGATTAGGTAACATTTGAAGTATATACTTTCTAGAGTATTATATAAGAAATATATGCAACCGACAGAATAAACATGTAACATGAATGGATCTTGAACATATGGTCTTTAGTGATTAAAGCAGAATAGATAAGCACATACATAACATAATTCCATTTTTGTAAATTTGAAGAACATTTATATAAAATGTTTCATTTAAATGAAAGGACAATATAGATTTTGTAATAACATACTGAAATGATCTCCATCTATATCTAAAGCCTGAGAAGTAGCCTTAAGGTAGAAAAAAATCAAGCTTATAATTATGTTTTGCCACCTTAAATTTAAGAAACTATATGTATCTATATAGATAAATATACATATAGATATAGATGGTTACATACTGCAGGGAGAAAGTAATGGATATAAACATAAATTAAGAAAGGGCTTTGCAGGAGTCAATAATGATTGTGTGACCTAAAAATTTTAGGTTCACTAAATTTACTCAGTCAATAAATTATATATATGCTAATATATGTATATATGCTAATATGGCTTTGGGAATGAGAAAAAGACAATAGCTTGAAGGCAGAATAAGAAGAGTCCATCAATGTGTCTCACTGTCTGACAGTAAACTAAGCATCACAGTAGAGCACTGCATTATGTGAAAACAACTGTCAGGTGAAGAACTGGAAAAAGAGTTCTCCAATCAGAAGGTAAAGAAAGAATAAAGAACAGATTGTGAAGCAAAGGAAACAGAAGCAGACGCAGTGAGGCCAGCTAAGAAACTCCTGACATAAGCGGCATCTATAAAAATTGTTGCACAAATCCTGATGAAATGTAGTCATAGGATAAATTTATATTTGAGAGACAGTTTATGGCATTTGATGAAAAGGAAGAAATAGAAAATAATTCCATGATTTTTGGCCTGAGCATATCTGTTAAAGAGTGCCACCACTAATTGAAAGGGAGAAACTTTGGTAAGAAACAGATTGGGGTATAGGGATATATAAATAAATTATATTTTACCACCTTAAGTTTAAGAAACATATTGAATACCGAGTGTAGACATGGAAGGCCTGAAAGTGGTAAGATTTGGAGGTAATGACTTCATGTCATCATCATAGTGATATGGATATTGGTTTGAATGGAATCTCCTAAGAGAATATAATCAGAAAAGCAATCACTGAGAGGAGGCAAGAACACTCACATACTTGAAGTCCCCTAGAGGGGGTATACACAGCCAAGAAGCCTGAGAAGTAGCCTAAAGGTGGGAGAAAAAAATCAAACTTATAATACTGGAAGCACAGAGGAGGCAGTTCTCTAAAAGGAGGTAATTATTCAGTATGGGATGGGTAAGTGTAGCAGATTGACTATTGGCAATGTTATTAGGACCAATGGTGACCTTGCCTGGGGAGGAAGAATTTCTTTCCAGTGGTGGAGACTAAATCCTACTTGTTTAAGCAGAGTTTGTTTAAGCAGAGAATGCACAGGGCAGAAGGGAGATAAGTATAGACAATTATTTTAAGAACTTTTAATGTAAATGAGAATAAATACGTAAATGATAGATTAACAGGGGTACAGAGTCAAGGGGAAATTAAACAAAATATTTACAAATAACAAATATTAATGAAACAGAATCAGATACTACAAAATTATTTAAGGATAAACTCTCATTAAAAAAAAAAATGAATCAAAAGGGAAAGCTTTGGTTTAAAAAGACTAGCATTCCTTTACTCAAATGAGAAATCTACTTATTTATGTGTTTTCAGGTAAACTTGGGAGATCAAATTAACTGTTTCTTTGAAATGTTATTCTTTTGAGACCCTGGAAATATATTTTTTCAAGCCACATCCTTTAGATCTTTTTCAAGCTGCAATTGATGTACATATACGCTTTCACAAAAGTAACCAGTACTTGTCTAACCCAGCACTTACTAAATAGTAATAGCTAAACAATTGATACATCCAAATTACTATGTTGGGAGAATTATCAGACATTTCTTCTCCTATTACCTCTTTCTTTCCTAGCTTTTCTCCTGTATTCATCATGAAAGCAGAGCTACATAAGGCAACAAATTGAACATTTTTATCACCAGTGAAAATAAGAATTGCTTTCTGCATCTTTTAAACTTTATCAAAAATGCTACATCTTTTTCTCTTTTTTTTTTTTTTTTAATCTGAGGACCATCACCTGTGGGAAACATTTGTCTTCAAGATTCTTTTCATATCACCTTCATTCCAGGGTCAATGAATTTTTATTAATAAATGATTAAAACATGTAATTCAACTATGATCACAATTATTTGAAAAGAAAAAAAATCTAAGGGAAAATTTGTAAGAAGAAAACACAAGGAAATTAATAGTTAATAATTAATATTAATATTAAGTAATAGCTAATAATAGTTATTAATAATAGTTAATAATAGTTAACTATTAATAATATTAGTCTCAGCCTCCCAAGAAGCTAATATTACAGGTGCACACCACCGCACCTGGTTACTTTAATTTTATTTTTTATTTTTAGTAGAGATGGGGTTTCACCATGTTGGTCAGGCTCGTGTCGAACTCCTGACAACAAATGATCTGCCCGCCTCAGCCTCCCTAAGTGCGCGATTACACTGGTGAGCCATCGCACCCAGCCTGACTAATTTTTAAAAGCCAAAATATTTTATTTTAGGTCCAAATGTTCTTCCATGCATCCAAGATTTATAAAATATAATTAAAAATTTTCTACAGCATCATTTGTCAACTTAAGCCTTTAAGGAAATTTCATTCTAATAACCATGCAATTTATATATGAACATGTTCTAGGCTAAAAACTCATAGACCTGGTGCATGTACAATCTGCAATAGAAAGTGGCTCTGATACTTTTAAGAAAATGTTTTAATCACTGTGATATGTAGCAACCCATTATCTAGGTCCCTTCTATTTTTGATTCCACCTTCATTTGGGAATAGAAAGGGACAGGACAGTTTTGTATTTATGTATGTATAGGACAGCTTATTCTGGTGTGTCCTGGGAAAAGCTAAATCATTGCCTTTCTGCTCTTTTCCATGGATTTCCTAGTTTTCCCAGCTCTAAGACTTAGAGTTGAAAGACCACTTCCTTTCACAGTCTATCTGCTTACAAGTCAGACTTTCAAAATCACACCATGTAAGTACATATGCTGTGAGCCCTATTTTTGGTATCAGGGTTCCATCTCTTTAGTAGTAGTCTCTGAAGTTTTCACAGAAGAGCACTACTATGACATTGTCCAAAGACCTGTAAAGTTGTTGTTATTGCTTTCATCAACTTTGATCTGTACTCATCTATATTAGCTGCTACAACTATGGCAGACATCACACCAACGCCCTTCCAGGTCATGATCACCTTCTTTTTATGCTGGGAAAAACATTCTGGGTTAATTTTTGAATGGCATGTCCACTTAAAGTAGCCCTAGTCTGACAGCCAACTGGTATTTGATCACATTTTTTTAGAATCCAGTGTTCCTGTGCCCAGGTGTATGCTGGCAAGATATTCAACTTCAATACACAAACTTATTCTTCTTCTTCAGACTTCAGTTAAATTATTTAAAGAATCACTTCCAGGCTTTGCGCTCACTGGAAAGGTTACTCTGACAATTGCCGTTTCAGCAACTTCTCAGTCCCATGTCATAGCTTCCACCCAACATCGAGTAGCATCCTGAAAATATGTCAGTGTTGATGACTCCATTCTTTAGAAATATGGGGAGTAATGTTCTCCAAGGATTCTTCCTTGTGATGAAGTATACTTTGACTGCAAAAGCCTACTGACTATGAAGGGGAATTTCCTACCATGCTTGCAGGCCAGCTATGGTATATCTTTTTTCTCAAGTAATAAAGGTATCCTCTTCAAGAAGTGTGAAACTTAGTTTTAAGAGTCTTTTCTCTCAGTATCATTCTTGGGAAAAAATTCTCATTCAGTAAATGTTAGTTTCACACGAAAACAAGTAAGAGCAAATTGTTTTATGTGTAATCACAGATCTGAACTGCAGATGCTGTAGCTATCCTATTTTAGATTTTGCCCTTCCAGTCCACTCCCCAGTTAGAAGGTTTTAGTAGCATTAGCATTTCAAGTAATTGGTTGTTTTTATTCCTATGCCCCATTATCATTGTCATAAAATTGCTAAATTTGCCTAGGTGACCCACAAAAATAGGAAACGTTTGAAGAGCTATTTGAACTAAAAGGTATGGAACAGTTTTTATACAGCAGGCAAGATGATTTCCAGTTCACGAATGCAAAAAAATAAATTTCTCCAGGTTTTGTGACTTGCCCATAGTCATGCATACACAGCATGATCTGGAATGAAAATTGCCTGTGAGAGTTCTGTGACTAGTGTATGAGTTAATAAGAAAATCACCATTAGCATTCAAATCTACCTATGATAAATTTCACTATAGTCTACATAGGATAAAATAAAGTAAAGAGATTCTGGCAATGAGGTATCAAATCTCTGTTTGTGATTGAAAAGAAATTCCCTGGATGGAGAAGTGTTTTGAACCTGCCTTGAACTTGAAAATTCTTAGTCTTATTATTTTCAACATTTACCAGATCATATTTTGTGTGGTACAGTAGACTTTCAATCTCTAAAGCATTATACAATAAATATGTTATTGAGTGAATTACAGGTTCATTGTAGTACATAACTGATGTGAAATTTTTTGTTTTTGTTTGTGTGCCAGTAAGTAGAATGGATTTAGACTCCTAGAACTGTAGGAAAACCTTCAAGAGTTTAGCATTTAAGGGAATATCCATCCCTCCTGTTTCTATGTACATACTCTAAAACTTTTGTATAGATGTCTTTTCTTTATTGCTTTTTTGTATGGATGTTCATCCTGTATTGCCCCAACTTTCTACCAAAAGACATGTAAGTATCTAGGTACCATTAATTGAAGGAGCACCATTAATATTCTAATGCCCCTAGAATATACATATATTGAGAAAGCAGACCCTTGAGTGGCCCTCCTTTCAAGTTTAGCAGAAAAGCTGATTACCAGCTTGGCTCATATCTTCCTGAGAAGTTCCAGCTTGCTTAGAAGTGCAGCACAGAAATATTCTAAAGGGAAACTTTGCTAGAGCTAGCAGGGAACATGAGAGGACTCTGATAACTGATGGTTACTCTGAAGTACACCAATCTTAGTCATATGTCACAAAATTTCAGTTTGCCATATTATGCTAAAGGAAATGAGGGGAAAAATTCACATTGTGTCTGTGGTTAGGCAAAACTGTAAACTCAATATTCTTTCTGACCCTTTTCAAGTATATGCTTTCTCAATAGAGGCAATACCATCTCCCCAGCGACGTAAGAATACCTTATTCTTATGTGTAAAGCACAGATATACTTGTATACAGTATGTATACAGATATACTTGTATATGCTTGTATATCTGTATAAATAGATATACAGTAAAGATATACAATATAAATGTGTAAATAGATATACAGTACAGCTGTATAAATTTAATTATTAAAATTTAAATTAAATTATTAAAATTTCCTGGGAGGGATTAAGATAAAATGTCTAACAAGCTTGCTCAGGAGACTAATAATTTTTAAAAAGTTTTAGAAACATTGGTCTATAGGATTAATGGATTGGCAATATCGCACCTTCAAGCTGAAAAGCCTGAAACACACGGCCCAAAGTGAGAAGTTTTATGTTTGCGTGCCCACTGTCTCCCGACTGGTTCTTTCTGAATGATTTTTTTTAACAATTGAATGTTGCCTTTTACAGAACTATCTACAGCCCACCATGCCCCCAATCCTGTGCCTAGAAAGACCTCAGATTCAGCTGGCAGAGGAGAGAAGTGGCTGGATGTCAGGGAGAGGCTACTTGACTTCAGAGATGGTGGCTGTATATAATATATATATATGATATATACATATTGCATATACATTTATCTTTATACTTACATAGGTATAGTTACGTAGGATCAAATGTGTCTGATCTTTCTTATCTAAAAATATTCTCAATACTGTAGTCACGCAGTTTTTTTTTCTTTTTCTAGCATGCCATTTTGACATAACTGGTTTAACTTAGCCATTTTTATGCATTTGACCATCTTCCCTGTGGACAGGATGAGATGAGATGCTGGAGTGGCATTCTACTGCCATTTTGTGGATATTTTGCCAATGTTGGCAAAAGTTGGATATTCAATAATTTGTATTTCATTCCAATTTAAAATGTCTTCTAATTAAAGCAGTTGCATCAATACACTGTGAACTTAAGGAGTGCAGCTCTATTTTAGTTATTATTTTTGGTGAGACCATGTAGATCAAACCAGGTATGTTTAGACATATAACAAATAAAAATAATATTATTTGAAATGTGATATAATATAGTCATATACAAAGAACAGTTACAGCACAAAAAAAGGAGAAAAAAGGCTTTCCATTGAAAGTGACATTTGCACTGAGACTCAAGGATAGAAATTTTCTTGGTGAGCAAGGGATAAAAGGGCATTTCTATGACAGGCCAAAAAACTGTGAAGTGGGGAAGACAAACCCTGCCAGGAGGCAGAAAATAAAAAGCTTATTTACTCCTCAATTGTAAGAAGTTCAGAACAGTGGCAGAAGACGCACTAAGGGTCTAGTTTAGTGGCTGGAAACAGACAGTGGGGAAAGCCACATGATGGAAAACTTTGACTGTCCTGTAAGAGTTCAGATTTCTTTTTCCTGTAGGCTTTGGGAAATGGAAACTGGTTTTGAGTAATGCAAGGCCTCAACACTTTTCCTTTAAGAAATTGACTACCATGTTAGTGCTACGAGAAATGTGTTGAAAATAATGACCAATTGGAAATGGTAGAAGGACACAAAGGAAAGTTGGATAATCTCAGTTTTGTGTCTAGAGTGATGTAATAGATCCTAAGGGCATCAGTGTTTTCTGTCTCAATTTTAGAGAAGAGATTTATAATTTTCAACATACAGGTAAGATTTCCAACAAAGATAATGTATACAACTACACAGGGGAAACACAGAAAGAAATCAGAAAAGGCAAAATCGCAGAGCTTATCTAAATAGGAGCTTATCTAAATTAAACCACATGGGGTTAATGGTGAGATTAGCTGGATGACATTTGTATAACCATTTATATCTACTTAAATTTGAATTACATATAATCATAAATGAAAGTTTCTCAGATGGGTCAGGTGATAGTATGGTTCTTTGCTCCTTCATTGGTTATAAATTCTGTTTTTGTGAAAGTCTAGGGAAGTCGTTTGTTAATGCCACTGATCATTTCAAAATTACAAAGATGTTTACTTATGTGTGTGATCCTGTTTATATAAAACAGCTATAGAATGCTGATCCATTGCTATCACTGAGTTCTCTCACAGCACTTTCGGTAAACTATTATAGCTTTCTCTTTACATATTCTTCACACAACTGTGCCACTGCAACTTACTTTTCCAGATCATGGAGTACCTAGTCACTTCTCCTTAGGATAATTCTCTTCAGTGCTTCAAGGATGCCTATACACTGCCTTCAGGATAAAGCAACTTTGGGGAGTCAAAGGGATCTTTCTTATGATCCATGAGACTTGCAAAGTAGAGTGGAACAAAAATAAACAACACAAACAAAAATGACAACCACAAACTGAATCTTTACAAGACCCTAAGAGACTCATATGACACAAGTGTTCTGCGTAGACTTGGAACCCAGTATAGGTTCTGATTGTATCAACTTTCTTAAACTTTCTGAGTCACAGTTTACTCCTTTATAAATAGAGATATTAGTACCTGCTCTACTTACTCTGCAAGAATCAAGTAGCTCATGACACATTTATATGGTGGTACTTGTGAAAAATATAGATATTAAAATATTAAAAATGATTACCATTTAACCAAGTAAGTTTTTATATTCTACTTGTTACAACTTAATCAGTACTTAGAACAGTCATTTTTTCATTAAAAAATTGAATAGAAGAATACTTTCATGAAACTAGAAATCTATGAATAGTTTGCCACTTTTACTTTATTCTACAGACCTTGAATCTTTATAATAAAATCCTATTTTTAGCTTTATGATGTTATGACAGTATCTGTAACCTCAGATACTATTCATATTCATGAATCAATTTGCATATCAATTTAATATTCTCCTGCTTTGCTACACTTGTTATGATATGCTATCTAAACTACCAACTCAATTTTTAAAGAGTATTGTGAGTATGTAGTTAGAGGCAATAATATGCAGTAGCACCTACACTGAAAAATCAAAATATTTTCAGAGACACAATTGAAGCATCTCATGCTGAGATTTGTAGGGCTTTCATATCTAAGTTAGTCCCCCTCCACTACTGGTGTTTTGCAAAATCAGATTACCTAATAATTTGGAAATAATACTTAGTACTTGCTCTTTCACAATGACTGACTATTTTTTGTCACTAAAATATCAATCCCCTTTACTTTTGTTCTCATTAGCATGAGTAAGCAGATTTTAAAATTTCCTCTTCTCATTCCATTCTAAACTGGCTTACATAGCATAAAAGATTAGTAAAGAGGGAAAGCCTATTTCAAACATACAGAATCCCTCAAATCTCTGGCAAGAGAGAGCATCTATTTATTTTTAAGTCACGTTATTTAAAAATATGTAAGTCAACAATAAAGGCTGTCTTTATTGTTTGCCACTATCATGCTATTCTCAACAAGTTCAAAGACGAAAGCTTTATTTGTTCCCCTGTCATAACCTTCTCTTCCCTACCATGATCACGGTCATCCAAGCATGCAAGTCAGGATTATAAAAGTTACTCCAGGTTCCACTCTTTGCCTTATTGCCTCCTATTTCTGTGATACCATTGAACCCTAAGTGACATTGATGCTAGACCTTTAACATCACCCAAATTATTTCCCTCTCCCTAATTTTATTACCTTTGTCTTTCTTCGAACTTCATTTTTTGTTATTTGCATTACTAATCTCAAGAGTTCCCGTGGCTTTCAATCTTGCCAAAATTTTATTTTCTCAATCAATACACACTATTTTTCAAATTTCAGCTTCACTGAAAATTTAGAGAGAATTCCCAAATACTTCTGTCTGCTACTCAGTTTCCTCTGTTAGTAACATCTCACATTAACATGATATATTTGATATAACTGATGAACCAATATTGATATTGATGAACCAATATTGATATTGATTATTATTAACTGAAGTTCATAATTTAATTAGGGATCATTCTTGTGTCCAACTGTTTTAGGGCTTTGACAAATGTAAAATGTCATATATCCATTATTACAGTGTTATAAAGAATAATTTCACAGACCTAAAAATCCTTTGAGGTTCATCTCTTCATCATCCCATCGCCCCAGATTCTGACAACCATTGATTTTTGTACTATCTCCATAATCTTGACTTCCAGAATGTCATATAGTTGGATTCATATAGTACGTAGCCTTTCAGTTTGGCTTATTTCACTTAACAATATACACTTGAAATTTCTCTATTATTATGGATTAACAATTCAATATTTTTATCAGTGAATAATATTCTAGTCTACATATTTACCACAGTTTGCTTTTGGTGCATACATTTTTATTTCTTCCAAGTTTTGTCAATTATGAAGAAAACTGCTGTAAACATTTATATGTGGATTTTTTGTTGAATAGTTTTTAACTCAGATGAGTAAATATCTAGAAGCATGATTATTGAATTGTATAGTAAGAGTACATTTACTTTAATAAGAAATGCCCCAGCTGTCTTCCAAAGTGACTGTTCTATTTTGCATTCTAAGCAAAATTGAATGAACGTTTCTGTTATTCCACATGCTCACTAGCATCTGGTGTTGTCTGCATTTTGGATATTAACCATTCCCATTGGTATCTCATCTTTCTTTTAACCTACAGTTCCCTAATGACATATGATGTTGAACATCTTGTCATATGCTCTGACCTCTGTAAATCTTATTTGGTGAGTTTCACATGTGTCCATGTGAAGAGACCACCAAACAGGCTTTGTGTGAGCAATAAAGCTTTTTAATCGCCTGGTTGCAGGCGGGCTGAGTCCGAAAAGAGAGTCAGCGAAAGGAGATGATGTGGGGCCATTTTATAGGATTTGGGTAGGTAGTGGAAAATTATAGTCAAAGGGGGTTGTTCTCTGGCGTCCAGGGGTGGGAGTCACAAGGTGCTCAGTGGGGAGCTTTTGAGCCAGGATGAGCCAGGAGAAGGAATTTCACAAGGTAATGTCATCAGCGAAGGCAGGAACAGGACATTTTCAATTCTTTTGCGATTCTTCAGTTACTTCAGGCCATCTGGATGTATATGTGCAGGTCACAGGGGATAAGATGACTTAGCTTGGGCTCAGAGGGCTGATAGTGAGGTGTCTTTTAAGACCTTTTGCTTAGTTTTTAATTGGCTTTTTCTTATTGTTGGGTTTAAGAGTTCTCTGCATATTTTGTAAACAAGCAACCCCTTTATCAGATATGTGTTTTGCAAATAATTTCTCCCAGTTTGTGGCTAGCCTTTTAACTCTCTTAACAATGTCTTTCACAGAATAGGACCTTTTAATTTTAATGAAGTACAATTTACCTATTTTATTTGATGAATCAGACTTTGGTGTTATATCTAAAAATTCATTGCAAATTCAACGTTGCCAAAACTATTTTATCTTCTAAGAGTTTTATAGTTTTATATTTTACTTCTATAACTCATTTTAAATTATTATTAAAGGCGTAAAGTCAGTGTCTAGATTCATTTTTGTGGCATGTGGATGTCTCTCCGGGACCACTTGCTGAAAACATTCATTCTCTATCGGATTGACTCTGCTTGTCAAAACACAGTTGACTGTACATGTATAGATATAATTCTGGGCTCTCTATTCTGTCTCATTCATTTATTTATCTATTATTTAACCACTACTACACTAACTGTCCAGAGACTGGAGCTTTCTCTTAAGGCTTAGAATCAGCATCATTTTTTTTTACTTTGTTCTTCAATATTGTGTTGGTTGTTTTGGGGCTTTTTCCTTCTGTATAATAAACTTCAGATTCACTTTCTCAGTATCCAAGTAACATGCTGAGATTGTGATTGGCATTTCATTTAATCTTTAGAATAAGTTGGGAGGACATTTAACAAATATTAAGTCTTCGTAACAATGAACGTGAAATACATCTCTATTTATTTATAAATACTTTGATTTCTCTGACCTACTTTCCTTTGTTTACACCAACACTATCGTGCACCTCTGGATATTTAAATATGATGCTGATATTTTAAGTTCCTCATTGGCTGTCCCTGACCACTCTGGCAAAGTCCAGTATTCTCTTTTGTACTCTGAAACTTGCTGATCTTTCCAGCATCAGCCTCTGATACTCTCCTATCCACTGTTTACTGTCCAGCAGTGCTGATGTATTTAATTTTCCTTAATGCAATGTTGGCCAAACCATATACATAGTCAGAACAAATTTATTCTTCCTTTCTCTGACTATCACTGATTAAGGGGGTTGGATCTTATTCCTAGAATTCTTTGAATCTAAACAGAACAATATCATCCAGATCTGTTTGTTGACATTTCACTGGAACTTTAATAGGCTTCTGTGAAAGATGCTTTCTTTCTGGTAGATGAAGTAAGGCACACAGAAAGGACTGAATATGATGCCTGGGCGTGTGGCTGTCATCTTGCAGTGATACAGGAAAAAAGTAGTAGGAAATATACTATTCCAATACCTTAACACTGTGGAGTTGCTGAACCAACTTTATAACCAATTATATTTCTTGTATTCAAACAAGAAATAACTTTATAATTCAAACTCGTATCAGTCAGGCTTTGTTACTTGTAGCCTAAAGAACTCATAAGTGAGCATGCCCCATTTTGTTTGTGAATCCCTGGGTGTGCTTCTCTCTGCTTAGAAGGGTATTCTCTTTGTCTTTCCCAAGAATTGTGATCTACACTTCAAAACAACTCCGTTGGCACCTCCTTTATGAAATTTTCTGACTTTACTATAACACTGAAAGAATGAATGACGACCTCTCATATCTTGCCTCTTTTGTAATTATTTGCCTGCATACAAACCCATATTAGTAAAATTATTTGTGGATTAGGATCAAGTTTTATTCACTTTTGACTTCTGAATTTTCTCTTCCAGGGAAACATGTAGCATGAAAATACTGTTTGTCAGTGTTTGTCTTAGAGCATATTATTGTAAAGAATGGCCTGATTTAGACTTCCAATGCTAGAGAAAAGTTAACTAGACAAATAAATTTATGTTCAATATCTTCAAACAATGATTACTTGAGTCTCAATCTATCTGTATTTCTTTGATCTTAATAAACACCAAATCCTATACATATTTTTCACATCCATATGTTTTCTAATGTTTTGTCATCTGAAGTACTGATTTACTTCTACAAATCAAAATACATGAGTTGAAACAAAATTATACAATTATTTTCAGTAATTTTTAGTTTTAGCTGAAAATATTATGCATATAAACTAATTTAATTTTATTGGAACAAAATGAAAACAGAATTCTTGTACTGAATTTAAGAAACGTATATCTTATATGTTAAATGACTGTTCATCTCAAAACTTTTATTATAAAATAAAAACATTGTTGTAGAAAACTAGAAAATATAGACAAAGACATTTTAAAAAATCACTGGGGGGTGGGGGGGCGCGGAGCAAGATGGCCGAATAGGAACAGCACCAGTCTCCAGCTCCCAGGGCGAGTGACACAGAAGACAGGTGATTTCTTCATTTTCAACTGAGGTACTGGGTTCATCTCACTAGGGAGTGCCGGATAATCGGTGCTGGTCAGCTGCTGCAGCCCGACCAGCGAGAGCTGAAGCAGGGCGAGGCATCGCCTCACCTGGGAAGTGCAAGGGGGAAGGGAATCCCTTTTTCCAGCCAGGGGAACTGAGACACAACACCTGGAAAATCGGGTAACTCCCACCCCAATACTGCACTGTACTAAGGGTCTTAGCAAACGGGCACACCAGGAGATTATATCCCACACCTGGCTGGGAGGGTCACATGCCCGCCCAGAGAGCCTCCCTCATTGCTAGCACAGCAGTCTGTGATCTAACTGCAAGGCAGCAGTGAGGCTGGGGGAGGGGCGCCTGAAATTGCTGAGGCTTAAGTAGGTAAACAAAGCCGCTGGGAAGCTCGAACTGGGTGGAGCTCATAGCAGCTCAAGGAGCCCTGCCTGTCTCTGTAGACACCACCTCTGGGGACAGGGCACAGCTAATCAACAACAACAACAACAACAACAAAGCAGTAGAAACCTCTGCAGATGCAAACGACTCTGTCTGACAGCTTTGAAGAGAGCAGTGGATCTCCCAACATGGAAGTTGAGACCTAAGAAGGGACAGATTGCCTGCTCAAGTGGATCCCTGAGTAGCCTAACTGGGAGACATCCCCAACTAGGGGCAGACCGACACCCCACACCTCACATGGTGGAGTACACCCCTGAGAGGAAGCTTCCAAAGCAAGAATCAGACAGGTACACTTCCTGTTCAGCAATATTCTATCTTCTGCAGCCTCTGCTGCTGATACCCAGGCAAACAGCGTCTGGAGTGGACCTCAAGCAATCTCCAACAGACCTACAACTGAGGGTCCTGACTGTTAGAAGGAAAACTAACAAAGAGGAAGGACACCCACACCAAAACCCCATCAGTACGTCACCATCATCAATGACCAGAGCAGATAAAACCACAAAGATGGGGAAAAAGCAGGGCAGAAAAGCTGGAAATTCAAAAAATAAGAACGCATCTCCCTCTGCAAAGGAACGCAGCTCATCCATAGCAACGAATCAAAGCTGGACGGAGAATGACTTTGACGAGATGAGAGAAGAAGGCTTCAGTCCATCAAACTTCTCAGAGCTAAAGGAAGAATTACGTACCCAGTGTGAAGAAACTAAAAATCTTGAAAAAACAGTGGAAGAATTGATAACTAGAATAATTAATGCAGAGAAGGCCATAAACGAACTGACAGAGATGAAAACCATGACTTGAGAAATACGTGACAAATGTACAAGCTTCAGTAACTGACTCGATCAAGTGGAAGAAAGAATATCAGTGATTAAGGATCAAATGAATGAAATGAACTGAGAAGATAAATCTTTTTTTTTTTTTTTTTTTTTTTTTTTTTGAGACGGAGTCTCGCTCTATCGCCCAGGCTGGAGTACAGTGGCCAGATCTCAGCGCACTGCAACACTGCAAGCTCTGCAAGCTCCGCCTCCCGGGTTTATGCCATTCTCCTGCCTCAGCCTCCAGAGTAGCTGGGACTACAGGTACCAGCCACCTCGCCCGGCTAGTTTTTTGTATTTTTTATTAGAGACGGGGTTTCACAGTGTTAGCCAGGATTGTCTCGATCTCCTGACCTCGTGATCCACCCGTCTCGGCCTCCCAAAGTGCTGGGATTACAGGCTTGAGCCATCGCGCCCAGCTAAAGAAAAAAGAAGAAAAAGAAATGAAGAAAGCCTGCAAGAAGTATGGGATCATGTAAAAAGACCAAATCTACGTCTGATTGGGGTGCCTGAAAGTGAGGGGGAAAATGGAACCAAGTTGGAAAACACTCTTCAGGATATCATCCAGGAGAACTTCCCCAACCTAGCAGGGCAGGCCAACATTCAAACTCAGGAAATTCAGAGAACGCCACAAAGATACTCCTCCAGAAGATCAACTCCAAGACACATAATTGACAGATTCACCAAAGTTGAAATGAAGGAAAAAATCTTAAGGGCAGCCAGAGAGAAAGGTCGGCTTACCCAAAAAGGGAAGCCCATCAGACTAACAGCAGATCTCTCAGCAGAAACTCTACAAGCCAGAAGAGAGTGGGGGCCAATATTCAACATTCTTAAAGAAAAGAATTTTCAACCCCAAATTTCATATCCAGCCAAACTAAGTTTCATAAGTGAAGGAGAAATAAAATCCTTTACAGATAAGCAAATGCTTAGAGATTTTGTCACCACCAGGCCTGCCTTACAAGAGATCCTGAAGGAAGCCCTAAACATGGAAAGGAACAACCGGTAGCAGCCATTGCAAAAACATGCCAAAATGTAAAGACCATCGAGGCTAGGAAGAAACTGCATCAACTAACGAGCAAAATAACCAGTTAATATCATAATGGCAGGATCAAGTTCACACATAACAATATTAACCTTAAATGTAAATGGACTAAAGGGTCCAAATCAAAGACACAGACTGGCAAACTGGATAAAGAGTCAGAACCCATCAGTTTGCTGTATTCAGGAGACCCATCTCACATGCAGAGACATACATAGGCTCAAAATAAAGGGATGGAGGAAG
>NC_045438.1:104204704-104319981 GCF_002776525.5 Piliocolobus tephrosceles
TGGAAACCATCATTCTCAGCAAACTATCACAAGAACAGAAAACCAAACACCGCATGTTCTCACTCATAGGTGGGAACTGAACAATGAGATCACTTGGACTCGGGAAGGGGAACATCACACACCAGGGCCTATCATGGGGAGGGGGGAGAGGGGAGGGGGAGGGATTGCACTGGGAGTTATACCTGATGTAAATGACGAGTTGATGGGTGCTGACACGTTGATGGGTGCAGCACACCAACATGGCACAAGTCTACATATGTAACAAACCTGCACGTTATGCACATGTACCCTAGATCTTAAAGTATAATAAAACAACAACAACAAAATAAAATAAAATACATTTCTCACACAAAAAATAAAAAATCACTCATATTCTTATCATAGAAAGGGAACCAATGTGAACCTACTGCTCTATTTATTCCTTGCCTTTTCATCCATGTATTTAGTTTTTAAACAAATGAAATATCATTCTGTACATTTTCTGTAACATGCATTCTTCACATAAAAATTTATATGCTGAGAATATTTCTATATGATTACATATTTTTCTAAAAGATTTAAGCACTTTTTATTTTAAAATACTGTTAGACTTACTTAAAAATTGCAAAAAAAAATAGTACAGAAAGCTCTTGTATGCACTTCCACCAGTTTTCTCTTATGTTAACATCTTGTATAGCCACAGTAAAACTATTAATGCTAATAAATTAATATTGACAAATGCCACTAATTAAACTACAGGATTTGTTTAGATTTTACCAAGGCTTTTTTTAAAAATTAATGTTCTTTTATTCTGTTCCATATTCAAATACAGAATCCCACTTTTCATTTAATTTTCAGATATGGGCTTGTTTTTAACTCACTATTCTCTACTTCCTCACATCATATGGTAAGCAATGAGAGATGAGAGACTGCTATTATTGAACATTTCCTATAATGCTTTCCTATAACTTTTCAAATAAAAAGATTGTATAGTATTAAAAAAAAAACCCTTATTTTCTTTCACACAATTGAGAACTCTGAGGCAAGAAAGATTACATATGTGGCCCCAAATCATTCAGCCTGCAATTGGCAGAACCGATACAGAAGCCCAAGTGGTCCAATGTTTAAGCCTGTGTTCTTTATTATTTACTAATATTAAATATTAATATGTTTGCAAATTCCCCAGTATAAAGAATACAGTCATTCATAGTCCTGCAAATGAACCATTTCTATCAACAGTTGCTTTCATTTTTAATTTTTTTAATTGTACATTAATTCATACATAATTGTACATAATTATGGTGTACAATGTGATATTTCAATGTATGTATGCATGGTATAATGATCAAATTTAGGTAATTACTATATTCATCACTTTAAATATTTATCATTGTTTGTGGTGACATTTAGAACCTTGTAGCTATCTTGAGATGTATATCATTACTTGTTATAATCACACCACTGTGTAACAGAACACCAAAATTTTCTTCAAAGAGTTTCTAAGTCAATTTTTGTCAGTGTATCAAAGTTTCAGAGATTAACGTTTTATTCTGTCTTTTTGGCAAAAGAAATAACTGAGAAAAAAAAAAATCTCCTAAAGTGCTTATTTGAACTATACATCAATTAAACTTAGTAGGATCATAGTAAATTCAAAAACAAGAATTACCATTAGTCTGACCTAGTTTCTCTGAAGGTATATGAGCCTACCTATTTACATTCTCTTTTTAACCAATACCTTGACCATTTATTAGCATTAGTTTTAGTGATTATAGCTTATTATCTCTATACTCACATGTTAGGGTGAGAGCCAAAACTTGTCTACAAAAGATGCAGGTCCATGGTGGTTTAGTAAGTCATTTCATAGGTAGTTACGGTATAAGCATGATAATGCACTAATCTTCCTGTGGAATTTTATTAACATCTTAGTGTATTAATAAAAAATTATATTAAATAACATATCTAAAATGTCCATATAATTTTGTACCTCAAAGTTTTGTACCTCATAATTTTGTATCTGCTACCACTACTTCTATTATAATCATTATTTTGACTTTAACATGCTTTATAATGGAGGGATGAAATTTAATTTCCAGGTTAAGTTTATATACTCTGTATTCAGAAGAAAGTTTTGTACAATTGACAAAATATCCTCTCATCCAGCATCCTGTATATTACTAGAAGCCCCATTTTATAAGTGAAAAAAAAAAATCACTGCTCAGAGAGATTAATTTGCCTAGCGTCTTGGTTGATTTAAACTGCAGGTTTTCATAGTCCATGGCCTGACGCTTTTAACTAAAGCACCCATGTAATCTCTGTTTTCTGGAAATTATGATTGAGGGGCAGGATAAGTAAATTCATCTCAGAGTGAAATATGTTAGAGCAGATGTTATGGCATTTTATAAAGGTAAATATAATTCTGAATATTCCAAATACCATGAAATCTTTTTTTATTATTATTATTTTTTATTTTTGAGGCAGAATCTGGCTCTGGTAGCCCAGGCTGGAGTGCAGCGGCATGATCCTAGCTCAGTGCAACCTCTGCCTCCTGGGTTCAAGTGATTCTCCTGCCTCAGCTTCCTGTGTTGCTGGGATTACAGGCATTAACAATCATGCTCAGCTAATTTGTATATTTTCAGAGGAGATGGGGTTTCTCCATGTTGGCCAGGTTGTTCTCAAACTCCTGGCCTCAAGAGATCCGCCTACCTCGGCCTCCCAAAGTGCTGGGATCACAGGCATGAGCCACTGCACCCAGCCCAAAATGGATATTATTATCATTTTTGAAAAGATAATTTTCTTTGTCTCTTCCTCCCATTTTGGCTGCAAAACCACCCCATTGTATTCTGATTCCAATACAAAATTTGTTTTAAAAATTGTTCTCCACATTCTGTCTTTCAACTCACTGTAGTGCAGCTTTTATCCCTGCCACTCCATTATGTTCACTCACAGGATATTGGTGGCCTCCTGCTGGATTGGTTTGTTGCTTCTTTTTATTATTCATCCTTGGTATCCCTCCTGCTTCTGAAAATTTACGGTTTCTTTGTGTGCAGAACTTCTCCCAATCAAGTTATTTGCTTGTTATGTTTAAGAATTGCTTCTGCTGATTTTAGTCTTCCACACCACCGCATTTCTACCCTATTTTTCCCAACCACTTCCCTGACTCACTCTCACTCTTAATTCTAGGCAGTATTGTGTGCAGTTTTTGCAATCTCTGTGCTTAGGAAAAGACTTAAGATGTAAACTTATACTTGGGATGCTGGCAACTGAAATAAGTTTTCTTGCTAATATTATTAACAATAAGATTACTACACAGAGTTCATAATTTCTTTCTAATTACATTTATCCTTAATACATTTCTATGATGGATAGTAGGATTGTTTCCATTATTTCCATTCTTCTGATATTATTAACAGTAAGATAACTAAATAGAGTCCATAATTTCTTTATAATTACATTTATCTTAATATATTTCTATGATGGATGGTAGGATTATTTCCATTATTTGATTAACAAATCATGCCATAATGAATAATCTTGTGTAAAATATTTTCATATTTTTGCTATATGATTGGGGCTAGTTTTCTAGAAGTCGAATTGTTGGATCAATGCATAAATGCTTACATAATTTTGTTACCTAGTTTGCCATGTCTCTTTCACTTCTTTTATTTTGCATATCCAGAGCAAACAGTAGCCATTTCCCCACAATCTCACGAACAGAAAATGCTGTCACAGTTTGGACCAATCTAATAAGTGGGAAATGATAACCATTTCTTCTTTTATTAACTTCTCATATTTCCAAGGATAATTTTTTGTAATCTATCTCAACATATTCTTGGCTATTTTTCCATTGGGTTATTAGTTTTTTATTTTGATTTTTTAATACTAATTTTTTGCATTAGTGACACTGATTGTCATTGTCATTTACGTATGGTATCACTTCTCTGCCATATACAGAATTATTATATTTTTATGTGGTTCTAATTTACTATGCATTTTGATTTTGTATTTTTATTATTCTTCAGAGTTGTTATGGCTTGAATTTTTCTCCACTCTCAAAAAAAAAAAAAAAAAAGATATGTAGGAGTTTTAACCATAATCAAATTAAAATTAGGTCATTAAAGTGGGCTCTAATTCAATCACTGGTGTCCTTAGAAAAAGTGAAAATTTAAACACAGAGATACACATAGAGGAAAGATATGGAGAGACACAGGGAGAAAATCACTGTGGGTAAGCCAAGAAGAGAAGCCTGAAATAGGTTTTCCCCTCCCAACCCTCAGAGCAAATCTTGCCAACCCCTTGATTTAATATTTCTAGCCTTCAAAAATGTAGGATATTAAATTTTTGTTGTTTAAGCCACTTGGCTTGTGGTACTTTGTTGTGGCAACTCTACAATGAAATGTTTCCCTACTCTTAGGTTTTAACCAAATTTGCCACTATTTTCTTCTAGTGTTTTAGTGCTTGTACAGTGTTGTGTCCTTTTCTATCATTTAGATTATTGTTTTTTTGGCATTTATAGTAGAATATGTTTCATAAGAACAGATCTAATTTTATCTTTGTACTTCAAATATCTATCCAGTTGTTCCTGGATAGGATTATTTATTAACAAGCTTGTTTGTTTGTTTGTTCACAGAAGGAGTCTCGCTCTATGGCCCAGCCTGGAGTGCAGTGGCACCATCTCCGCTCACTGCAAGCTCCGCCTCCCACGTTCACGGCCATTCTCCTGCTTCAGCCTCCTCAGTAGCTGAGACTACAGGCGCCCACAACCACGCCCGGCTAATTTTTTGTATTTTTAGTAGAGACGGGGTTTCACCATGTTAGCCAGGATGGTCTCCATCTCCTGACCTTGTTATCTGCCCGCCGCGGCCTCCCAAAGTGCTGGGATTGTAGGCGTGAGCCACCACGCCCAGCCACAAATCTGTTTTTTTTCTGTACATGTTTGAGATGCCATTTTTATCCTATACAAAATTTCACCATACACTTGGATCTGTTCCTATAATTTCCATTCAGTTTTATTGGTCTGTGTTGTCTATTTATGCATAAGTACCATACTCATTTAATTATGTAGCCTTTATAGTATGCTTTAACTTCCTACAGACTAGCTCTACCCACTTTTACCTCCCAAACTCTGTCTCTCACACACTCATGCAAACAAACACACATTTTGCTTTTTTTAAATCTAAGTGTTTACTTAGCTATTCTGGCATTTTTCTTTCTTTTTTTCCTAGAAACTTTTAAATAAAAATTTCAAGCTACGAAATAAAAAACTTTTATCTGTTATATTTATATTAAATTTATAATTAATTTATAAACTGTTAGCAGCTTTTTGATGCTGAATTTTCTATTCATGAGTATGGTATGTCTTTCCATTTGTTTAAGTCTATGTTTTTGCTTTTCAGGAATTGTATTTTTTGATGTTTACGTTTAGATATTTTATTTTTTGTTATTTTAAATGTCATGTTTTAATCCATCATGTTATCTAGTTGGCTATTACTTGCACATATAAAGGCTATTAATTTCGGAGTTAATTTCTCGTCTTATTTCATTAAATGGGAGAACGTTTTATATCTTTTCTGATTTTTAATGCCTCTATTTGCTTTGATTACATTGAAGATATGTTCAATATATTACTAGTCATAGTAGCCAACCTTGTATTTTTCCTGACATCACTAGAATTGACTTTAGCATTCCTTTCTTATGTAATATGCTGGATTTGTGCCTGATGTGTAAACAAGTGCATGTATTTATTTTGCATGTTAAGTATTCATTAATGTGTATTTTACTAGTGTTCTTTAGACTTATGAATTGTTATAATAATGAATTTCTTAATATTCAACTGCATGTTTCTTCATGGAATAAATCTGGGCCATGATGTGTAATTTGTATAAATATTTATAAATAAGATTTATCTGTATTTTTTGTGTGTAATCTTTACAATGTTTTGATATCAATGCTAAATTTGTTTTCATACAATGAATTTGTAAGTTGTGTTTCTCCTGAAGTTTTACTTCAATGAGGATAATTATGCCTTATAACAAACTTTCTGGAAAGTGAATAGAAAATATTGTTACTAATTGTTATCTTGCCTGAATACTCAATTATCTACTCCAAATATTAGAGAAGATTGTTGATGATACAGTTATCAATTAACATCTGCTCAAGATTATGGTATTTCAGAAGTGATAAATAAATGAAACACTGTGTTCAAGATTCAAATGCTTTTTTTTTTTTTTTTTTTCTGTCGTATTTTGAAAGCCAGAGGATAAACTGGAAGAAAGGGAATGGAAAGTGAAAAGCACTATATCTATGTTTTTTGACTTCAAGATTCAAGAAGATGAAGTCTGCAATACAGATTCAGTCATTAGGTCTCTGGTTTTAAAGATTTAGTCCAAGGACAAAGTCATCTGTAAACCGGCCTAGGCATTATTTACTGATCTTCTCAAATCTGTCATCACAGTTGTACTCAGAGGTGGCATCCAAGAAGCACATAAACAATTCCATATCTCATTTCATCTTCGAGAAATACTGTGTAAGTTTGCATTCAAACCAAATACTGGGGTTGATGATGCTCTTTGGAAGATTCCTCCTGGTAATACAAATATGCAACAAATTTATATTTTCCATGAACCTGAGCATTTTGAGGTTTTGCTTCAATTGAGGATGTGAACGAATGAACAACAAAATGAAAACAACCTCCACCCTGTCTTAATTTAAAAAATAAATTTACTCATCATTTGGAACTTCCATGACTGCTAGCTAATAAGAAATACGAAGCTGACAGCCATTTTCTCTTAAAAATATCTTTGTTTAAAAAAAATAAAGTCTTCCATAAAATCCCTAATCACATTGCCTTGTAAGGCAAAGCTCCTAACTCATTATTATAATAAGGAGGAAATAATTAATATGTATATAAGTCCTCACATTCATAAATAAAATTGTAAAAATACTGAAGGATTGATTCATTTTGAAATAAAGATAACTCCCTCCTGCAATACATGGAAAAGGTTTCTCTCTAGAGCCATGCCAGTTTCCTATTGCATTAATTAATGAGGGAGAAAGCCTCATATGAAACTTTTATATCAGCAAGGTTACAGGTATTCATCATTATATGCAGCTTGACTTGAGGGTGACAGATGGAGAGCTTGTGATCTTTTGAACCATTAACTTGAAAACATTAAAGTAGTATTAGCCTGTGGTAGCAGCAGCCAAGAATTTAAAGTTACTATTTTTTTTTTTTTTTTTTCATTCTCTCTCTCTCTCTCTTTTTTTTTTTTTTTTTTTCCACATTGGAATTAGTCTCTTGTGAAAAACTCTTTTAAAAATTTATCTTTACTTCGTTTTCTGGCTGTATCATAAAATGGTACCTGATTTCTCACTTAAGATTTTACTTTGGGGGGAAAACATAACTTTCTCTGATACATTTATTTGGCTTCTGTTATTTAGATTTTAGCTTTTCAATGATTGCAGAACAAAATGGTATTAAAATTTTTTTTATTTGTAATTTTTGTGGGTACTTAGGTGTATATATTCATGGCATACATGAGATATTTAAAAATAGTATTTCTTTAATCAGTACCACAAACTCCAATGTCACATGTTTACTTATGTAACAAACATGCACATTCTGCACGTGTACCCCTGAACTTAAAATACAAGTTAAAAATAAAAATTAAAATGATATTTCTTAAATCAAATTAATTTGGATATGAATATAATGAAATATCAAGAAAGCTTAATAGTTAATAGCTCTTATTTTTATTGTTTTTCATGAAGCTAATGCTTATATTTTGTTGGTTAAGGCTTTGTATGTAAAGGAAATATTTTTAAAATTATAGTATAAAATAAAACATTTGCTCATGAATCCTTTACTTCTATGTCAGGATATATAAAATTGTATTCATTTAGTTCATTTTCTCTGTTGATCCCAATGAAAAGACTCTGTGAGGTTGCCACTATAGTCAAACATTTTAAATTTCCTGCATTTTCTCTGCTATTATGTTGATTTAATCTGTGATTTAAATGATTATGCTATGCAACACTTTCTGCTTTTCCTCGCTCCAAGTTTGTCTCCAGCTGCTCCTTGTTGAGGGTTTTGTTCTCTTTTCAACAGGAAAGAACATCCACCCACACCAGCTTGAAGTGCCTTATTAATGTCAACCAAAGATGTAAAACAGAAAGTTTCAGTATCGGTTCCAGATGTAACATTCTCAATATCAAACACTTTTCTTTTCTTTTTTGTAAAGGCAAAGGAAAGTGAAAGTAGATTGTGGATGTTAATTAACATGCATTAGGTAACGTCTGTTAGTCTCACAATTTTAGATAAATTATTTATTTTAGTTCTCACAACAGGCTTTCACATGTTTTCTAATATTTTACATGTGATCTACATTTGGAAAAGTCATAGTCTTAAGGTCTTTTTTTAATTTTTTTTCTTTTTTTTTTTACATTGTGAAATAACACACAATTACTAATTCCTGATTTAGATGCGAGCTTAGCCTGTCTTTCTTGAGAATACATGCTCTTCAATTACATTTATCAAGCAATTTAAACTTATGTTAAATTTAAGTTTAATTTTTACCAGCAATTTAACATTTACCCAGCAATTTAAACTTATGTTACCAGACTAATACGTTGTTCCCTGCTTTGCAGAGTGAATGGTGGAAAGTTCAAATACTTGTTCTCTTTACTCTGTGACAGCTAGATTATGGCCCATAATTTAGATTTGGCCCGTCAGCTATACATGCCTCTGAATCTGTAGGCAGTGTCACAAGGAAGCAAAGGCAGTTTAGAATTGACTTTCATGGTAGCAGCACTACCACACTGTCCATGGTGACCCACCAGAATAGCCGTAGTAGTTACGAGCTAGGCTTCTGGCCTTTGTTTCTGTAGTTATTCAGTGTTTGGTCCTCTAAGGTAGTCCTGTAGTAATTTCTCCATTAATTTTGAGGGATACTCAAAACAGGCACTCAAAATTCCTGTTCTGCTTGTTAACCAGAGTTAATTTCCCAAGAAATGGGATTAATGTGGAAGAAAATAAATCAGATTTCTAGTGGTTAATATCAATACTAGAGGAAAGAGGTATAATAAATATAAGTGACATTATTACTTAGGTTCCTAATGGTTATAACATTTAATATAGTGCCTCAGGGAGGTGGGGAAAAAAATAAAGCTTTGTAACTTAGCTATTCATGTAAATGATCATTTATCTGAATATATTTATGCCTAGAAATTCAACATCTATGTCTATAACACTAGTGTACATGTATTCCTGGCAATTCTTACAACTTTATGAGCTAGCTCTAGTCCTCATTTTGCAATTTTAAAATAAACTAATTTATTTTCCATTTTTAAAGATTGCTCACTTGCATTCATTTAGGAATAGAAAGAAACACCTTTCTCCTAATGATGTATTCTTTTTCTAAAGTACTAGCATACAAAAATCAGTCTCAATTTTCTTTATCCTGGTTCGTTATCACATTTTAAGAATTTTAACGTGATTAATTAAAATGGAATTCAACAAATCCAACCCTCTTATTTAATGGGCATGCACATCACTAGAAAAAAAAAAATATGGTTATATATAGCCACTGCTGAGCACGAGTTCAAGTCTCTTTTTATTTGTTAAGTACTTACTATGTAAGAATTGTTCTCACGGTAAGAATTGCTACTGTATAAAGTCCATATAAATGCTTTAATTATTAACGTATTTAATCCTCTTAACAACAAAATGAGACATTATGCCCATTGGTAGATAAGAAAATTGAGACACATAAAGGTTACATAAATTTTCTAAGATCATAGAGCTAGTTAGTGTCAGAGCCAGCACACAAATACAGGTAGTCTGGCCCCTCATATGTTGCTCTCTCAGCTGTTGGACTCTACTGCCTCCCAGGTCTTCAGGTGCTTTCCAAAAGAAAAGCCCAAATTATTTGGCTGCATACATATTAGACTTATCATTTTACTCCCCAAAGATATGTCTTATTTTTGTTTTATTTTATCTTCCAACCTATTATCTCTAAGATTCATAAGTAAGATGGCATTTTTTTTTCTTTTTTCATTTTTATTATACTTTAAGTTCTGGGATACATGTGCAGAACATGCGGGTTTGTTACGTAAGTATACACATGCCATGGTGGTTTGCTGCACCTGTTAACCTGTCATCTACGTTAGGTATTTCTCCTAATGCTATCCCTCTCCTACCCCCTATCCTCTGATAGGCCCTGGTGTGTGATGTTCCCCTCCCTGTGTCCATGTGTTCTCACTGTTCAACAGCCACTTATAAGTGAGAACATGTGGTGTTTGGTTTTCTGTTCCTGTGTTAGTTTGCTGAGAATGAAGGTTTCCAGCTTTATCCATGTCCCTACAAAATACATGAATTCATTATTTCTTACGACTGCATAGTATTCCATGGTATATATGTGCCACATTTTCTTTGTCCAGTCTATCATTGATGGACATTTGGGTTGGTTCCAAGACTTTGCTATTGTGAACAGTACTGTAATAAACATATGTGTAAAACTTACAAGGGATGTGAAGAACCTCTTCAAGAGAACTACAAAGCACTGCTCAAGGAAATAAGACAGGACACAAACAAATGGAAAAACATTCCATGCTCATGGATAGGAGGAATCAGTATCATGAAAATGGCCATACTGCCCAAAGTAGTTTATAGATTCAATGCTATCCCTATCAAGCTAACATTGAACTTCTTCAAATAATTAGAAAAAACTAATTTAAATTTTATATGGAACCAAAAAAGAACCTGTAGAGCTAAAACAATACTAGGCAAAAAGAACAAAGCTGGAGGCATCATGCTACCTGACTTGAAACTATACTACAAGGCTACAGTAACCAAAACAGTATGGTACTGTTACCAAAACAGATATATAGATCAATGGAACAGAATAGAGGCCTCAGAAGTAACACCACACATGTACAACAATCTGATCTTTGACAAACCTGACAAAAACAAGCAATGGGGAAAGGATACCCTATTTTATAAATGGTGTAGGTTTTTACTCTTCTAGCTTAGAAGAGGCAATAAAGTGGTTGAATATAAAATTATGCCATATTTACTATCATTCCTATACTAAAAAAAAGGTTGAATTTGTGTTTGGAAATTCATTTTTAAAGGTTTTGGAGAACATGTTTACTTTTGCACTGGTAATTCTTAAATATAAGCAAAATTTTAAAATTGGTTATAAGTAATTTTTTTCTGAGTAGAAGAAATACATTTTAAAAATTACTGAAGTAAAAAAATTACAAAATCTCTATGCAAATCGTACAATTTGTTAAAACAATTCTAAATACTAGTAACTTTTTATGAACAGTTAAACACTGGGACAAGAATGTGTTTTTCATGTCTTCTCAACTGATCCTTTCAATGAATCCTTTTATTACCGTCAGTATGTAGTTAGGTTAAGTACCAGTGGTCAGACTGGAAAGTCTTGTAATTTACAGCAAAAGAAAGATTATTTGAAATATCCAGGTACATTTGATCAAACAGAAAATTAAATTATTTTTATGACTAGGTCTAACAAAAGCCAAACATATTGAAATAACTTCCCTTAAATTATACAAACAATACTTAACAAAGCTCTACTGAGAATTCATTTTCTTGTAAAATTCTTATTTCATTTCCTACTTCTTTTCCTCAGAAAATTTGGCAAATCTCATCCAGTGAAGTCATCCTGTACATGCTTACTTACGATCATATATTTCACTGACTGTTTCTGAAGGAAGAATGTAAAAGAGATAACTTATTTACTGCTGCATGAATTCATGTTTCCCAAGTCACATAACAGTTTGCTAACTTGGTTGGAATTTATAGACTGGTATGTTGTGGGTAACATTAGTTCTACCCTAAGAATGTTTTTTTTTTTTTTTTTTTTTGTAGTACCCTACAGACTATGCTTAATAAACCATGGTTTAGTGTTTTGAATAATTTCAACAAAGCAATAATTTTAGAGTGATGAACTTCACGGACAGGACAGTGTGTTGTTCCTTTACAGCTGTATTCACACACTGATTTTGCATCTACTAGACTCCCAGATTTTTTTTTTTTTTTTTTTTTTTTGGAACATGTTCATATTGAGAAGACTGATAAGAAGCCCCAGTTTCTGTAATTACCAGAAATGTAACTACATGCCAAAGGCATTGCTGAAAGTATTTTTCATTTATTGACACTACTATTTTAACGTAAGTAATTTCAGCAGCTATTTCATAATATATCTTTCAAGATCTGCCCCTTTACATATTTCTTCCTCAATTATTTAATCATTATTCAAATGAAATCTTTTTATTATATAACTTAGAGTGATGAATTTCACTTTTAAATTTTGATAGATGATGAAAGGCAAGAGAAAGTGATAAATAAAATAAATGAATACACCTGCTCCCTTCACATAAGGACAGGGTCTAAAATCTCCAAAAGCTCTTAGAACAAAGACAATTAACATGCCTGAAATTATTCTCTACAAAATTCTATGTTGTTATCTTTGAATTCTCATTTCTGTTATGTTTTATTACATACATACTTATCTTTATCCATATAATATCAGCAACTTGAGTTTTCCATTTTAACCCAAAATACACTATAAGACATTTATGAGCAGATAATAGCCTAAGCTGCCATGACGGGGCAAGAACTTGTGCAGTTTTTTGGTGGGGAAGCTTTCATTGTCCTCCTGCTACACACTGTTACATCTCACTCAAGTCCACATTATCCTGTGTTATTTACTTCTCAACGTTAATAGTTTCAGATAACTTCCTGTCAGCTAGTTGACAAAGGTTCATTTTTTCAAACAATTCAGTGCATGCTTTGCTTTACTCATATTCCTAGATTAAAAGAAATGTCAGAGAATGTACAGTTATTAGATGACATAAGCAGGTAAGCTAAGAGAGATGGACGTTATATTCATGAGAAACAAATTCTTCTCTCAGCCATTATATGTATTTCTAAAGAGAAAGATGTTGAACTAAATGAATGGATTCCCAGTGATGTAATGCAGTGAAGAAAAGAGAAATGGGTCTTCATTCTTTCTAATATTCTCAATCTGTTTCCACAAACATTTCTCCTGAGCTGAAAAACTCGACCCAGACCGCAGCTTTCCAAATAACTTCCTGATTCAAACAAAACAAAGATACCTCAAAAGAGAAACTTCAGTGCGTGTTCTGTGAACGTGAAAACCATCTTAGCATAATTTATAGTAACCATAACTGAAAGATATTTGAATATATTTAATACTTTATGTAACATTTTGGAAGGGGGCATGAAATATATCATTAATTTTTGAAATGAATTTCATAATAAAGTATTTAAATATGTGTGTTAAAATACTGAGTGCTACAAAAATAAAGCTAAATTGATATGGCACTTTGGCACTTTCTTTCTTTCTTTCTTTCTTTTTTTTTTTTTTTTTTTTTTTTTTTTTTTTTGAGACGGAGTCTTGCTCTGTCACCCAGGCTGGAGTGCAGTGGCCCGATCTCGGCTCACTGCAAGCTCAGCCTCCCGGGTTCACGCCATTCTCCTGCCTCAGCCTCCGAGTAGCTGAGACTACAGGCGCGCACCACCACGCCCGGCTAATTTTTTGTATTTTTAGTAGAGACGGGGTTTCACCGTGTTAGCCAGGATGGTCTCGATCTCCTGACCTCGTGATCCACCCGCCTCGGGCTCCCAAAGTACTGGGATTACAGGCGTGAGCCACCGCGCCCGGCTGATATGGCACTTCCTAGGAACTCAAACTTTCATAGTAGAAACTCTGATGCTGAATGACAAAGAAACATTCAACTTAATAGTTAATTTTACCTCATTTCTTTATACCTCATCTCTTTATCAGAGATTACCAGATCTTAGACTAGTTCAGTGCTTTGCACAGCATGTCACAGTAATATTATTTTTATAAGACGAAAAAAATTCAATTTCAAATTAGTTTTAGAAATGTTATGTAGCCATGCCCTTCTTTAATAGTCACAATGCACATTAATATTTGCAAGAATCTAATAGGTAGTAGTTAAGAAAAGTCTTAACTTGGCTGAACTAGACATTTTAAAAATGTAATAGACTATAGAAACCAGAAAATCACTTAATGTTTACTAATATTTTGTTGAGCTCTGAGAATACACTTTGTGAATGCTGGGTCTGGTTAGTTCCATTTCTGGCACCCGTGGATGGATTTGAAAGGAACTATCAGCTCCTCAAATTGTATACAGTCAGTTGGGGTTATTTAAATGCTTTCATGTGGAGAGAGATTATTATTCTTTATTAGATGCCTATGACTAAAAATATCGAAAACCCATTGACTTGAAAAGATTCTTAAGGAATTAAAAAAAAATCTTATAAAAGTGTCACTTACATAATAATATTTTAATACCTCAACTATTATTCTTAATGTTACTGAGCAAAATTTTACATCATTATTCTGAATTATTTTATAGCACAATCTATATATCTGAAGATACTTATATTAATTTATAGATATCTCTAGTTAAATATACGTGATCCAAGATTTTCTATAATGTGAGTTTGTGTTTAGCAAACACTATTTTCCCCTAAAACCATTATTTTCTACTTAACAAATAAAATAAGATACTTGGTTCTTACCTAATTATATAATGCACACAATATTTAAAAATAATTATAAAATAAAACTAACAATTTTGCATACCAATGTACAATAATGCTATACTCACAATAAATAAATAAATAAATAAAGTAAAAAAAAAAAAAAACCTGACAATTAAAACTATGTTACTAGCCAAAGAATTTAGCCCAGGAATAGAAACACATAGATCTGGTCAACTGATCTTCTACAAATGAGTAAAAGACATTTAATGGAGAAAGTATAGTGATTTCCACAAACAGTGCTGAACTACACATCTATATGCAAAAAATAAATCTAAATACATATCTTGAACTTTTCACTAAAATTAATGCTCAGTGGATGGTAGACCTAAGTGTAAAACACAAATAACAACCTTCAATGCAGAATTTTGCTGAAATTTTTCTAAAAGTAGGTGTGATATGAATTTCTCTCTGTCTCAGGAGACAGCAATATCCTTTAAGAATCTGAATCAGTAGTGAACATCCAATTTCCTTTCTTTTCTTAGTTCTTGTAAAATAATAATCTTATTTTTTTCCCTTTATAGGTTCTCTAACTTTGTACTTCTTCAGTCCAATTTTTGAAATTTGAGTACATAAAAATGATTGCAAAAAAAATTTTAATTTAAAAATCTGGAATATAACACAGAAAAATCTAGGTGAACTTGGGGTTGGCAACTTTTTCTAAGAATAAAAAATAAAAGCACCATTATAAAACAAAATCAAGTTGGGCATTATTTAAATTAAAAACTTCAATTTTTATAAGGACGCTGTTAAGAGAGAAAAACCAAGACAAATCACAAACTGGGAGAATAAAAAACAAATGGAAAAATGCATAGGTAACCCAAAAGTCTTTGTATATCTAAAATGTAAAAAGAATTTCAGAAATTAAATAATAAAAAATCAATAACTCAATTGAGAAATGGACCAAAGATCCAAACACACATCTCACCAAAGGAGATATATCTATATCTATAGATATAGACGGAGAGATATTAGAATAGAAAAATAAATAGAATAAATAACAAATACAATATGTCTTCTTCCATCATCTATATGCATGTATGTCAAAGAATATATATGCATATAAATAGAAGCTCTATTTCATATGTCATTGAGGAATTGCAAATTAAAACAATGAACAGATGCCATCACACACCTACTAGCATGGTTAAAATGCAAAACCTAGACATTACTAAATGCTGGCAAGGATGTTGAGTAACAGAAACTATAATTCATTGCTTGTGGAAATGCAAAATGGAACAGACACTTTAGAAAGCAGTTTGGCAGTTTCTTACAAAATTAAAAACAGTCTTACTATAAAGTCTAGCAATTGTGTTCCCGGTATTCATGCAAAGGTATTGATAACTTATGTCCACATAAACACCTGCTCACAAATGTTTATATCAGTTTTATTAACAATTATCAAAAGTTAAAAGTAACCAAGATGTCCTTCACTAGGTGAAAGAAAAAAGAAACTTGTATATCCAAATTGTGGAATGTTATTCAGTGATAAAATGAAATGAGCAATTAAGCCCTAAAAGGTTATGAAATTAAATATATATTGGTAAGTGAAAGAAGTCAATCCGAAAAAGCTACATACTGTATAATTCTAACTCTATGACATTCTGGAAAGGACAAAAATACAGAAAGATAAAAAGTTCAGTAGTTGCCAAGGGCTTGGTGGGTAGAGGGGAAAGATGAATAGATGGAGAACAGGGTATTTTTAGGACAGTGAAACTATTATGGATGATAATATAACAACAAATACTAACGAATACATATCATACATTTCTCTAAATCAATAAAATGTGTAGCACAACAAGTGAATGCAAATGTAAACTATGGATTTTAGCTACAAATATTGTGTCAGTGTTGGCTCATCTGTTGTAACAAATGTACCACACTAATGCAAAATATTAATCATAGGGAAAAACAGGTTTGGGGATGGGGGCCATAGGGGTTTACGGAAGCTCTCTGCACTCTGCTCAATTTTACTATAAACTTAAATGACTCTGAAAAATGAATTATACTAAGTAAAAAATTAAAAACATGGTGCCAGTGCAAATAATCCTAATAATTTAATTGCCTTACATGGTAGGCACCAAATATGAGAAGCTATTCTTAAAATAGAAAAATTGCTTTAAACAAATTAACCTCATTTATTGTCTTTTTTTTTTTTTAATCTTTTAAACTAGTTTGTTTTGTTTTGTTTTGTTTTTGCATATTTCCAGGTACTTTTACCTGGAGAAAGTGTGTGATATTTGGCTGTGTGTAGGCAGCAATGCATTAAATCACAAATTATGGTTTTTATTTGCATCTAGCCAATGAAATTCACACATTAGTAAACTCTTCTCAGAATGAAACAGTTGGCTGATTTAAATTATAGTTATTATCCTAAGGGCTTGATGCAATGCTACTCACGGCACAGATTGGTTTACTTATTACATATAAGCTGCAACAAATTTAAGGTTAAAAGGGAAAACTGCTGACTAGGATACTTCTGATACATCAAGAATGCTTAACTGGAAATTTTGTCATCCTCTGTTATTACACTGGCCCAGCAAAACAGAGCCTCTGTCCCCTGTACTGACATCACCAAAGTGAGGCAATATACTTTTGGTGCTGGATGTCCATGAGACTCACATAAGCAGATGTGGTCTAAAGTATATTTCAAATGTCAAAGTTGATTTTAGTTAATATCTATCAAAGATTCCCATTTTATGGGTCAGTATAGTCTCTGTTTTTTAAATTATATATTGACAAATTATAGTTGTATATATTTACAAGGTACGAGGTATTGCTATACTTTTAGAATACAACGTAGAATGATTAAATTAAGCTAATTAACATACCTATCATCTCAACTATTTAACAGCTTTTGTGATGAGAACATTAGAAATTAACTGTCTGTAATATCGAAATGAACAGTATGCAATTATTAGCTATATTTAACATGCTATGCTTTTGGAAAGAAATCAAACTTATTCCTGCTAGCTAACTGAGGTTTTGCATCCTTCCCATTACGTCCAACTTTCAGCCTCTCGAAAATTCCATTCTACTTGGGTCTTCTGTGAGTTCAATTGTTTTAGATTTCACATGTAAATGAGAACATGCAGTATTTGTCTTTTTGTGTCTGGCTTTTTTCACACATATAATCTCCTCTACTTCCATCCATGTTGTTGCAAATGACAGAAATTCTCCCTTTGATAAGGCTGAATTATAGTCTACTAAGTATACATCCCACATTTTCTTTATTCATCTATCCCATGATGGAAACTTAAGTTGAATTAACATGTTGGCTATTGTGAATAGTGCTGCAATGAATATGGGAGTGCAATACATACTGATTTCAAATCTTTTTTTTGTTTTGTTTTGTGTTTGAGACAGAGTCTCACCCTGTCCCCCAGGCTGGAGTGCAATGGCGCGATCTTGACTCACCGTAACCTCCACCTCCCGGATTCTAGCAATTCTCCCACCTCAGCCTCCTGAGTAGCTGGGATTACAGGCACCCGCCACCACGTCCAGCTAATTTTTGTATTTTTAGTAGAGACAGGGTTTCACCATATTGGTTAGGCTGGTCTTGAACTCCTGACTTCAGGTGATCCACCCACCTTGGCCTCCTAAAGCTGGGATTACAGGCGTGAGTCAGAGCGCCTGGGTAATTTCAAGTCTTTTGGGTCAATACTCAGAAGTTGGATTGCTGGACCATATGGTAATTCTATTTCAGATTTTCAATGATACTTCATACTGTTTTCTATAATGGTTGTATCAATTTACATTTCTACCAAGACTGTACAAGTGTTCCCTTTTCTTTACATTCTTAACAACCATTGTTATTTCTTGTCTTTTTTATAAAAGCCATTCTAAAAGGTATGAGATTTTTTATTTATTTTTATTTTTATTTTTATTTGAGACGGAGTCTCGCTGTGTCGCCCAGGCTGGAGTGCAGTGGCGGGATCTCAGCTCACTGCAAGCTCCGCCTCCCAGGTTTACGCCATTCTCCTGCCTCGGCCTCCCTAGTAGCTGGGACTACAGGCGCCCGCCACCTCACCCGGCTAGCTTTTTGTGTTTTTTAATAGAGATGGGGTTTCACCGTATTAGCCAGGATGAAAGGATGGTTTCGATCTCCTGACCTCCTGATCCACCCGTCTCGGCCTCCCAAAGTGCTGGGATTACAGGCTTAAGCCATCGCGCCCAGCCAAAAGGTATGAGATTATATCTCACTGTGTTTTAATTTACATCTCCCTAATGATTAACAATGTTGAGCATTTTTTATGTATCTGTTAGCCATTCCTATGTCTTATTTTGAGAAGTGTTTAGTCATGCCCCTTGCTTGCTTTTTAATCAAATGATTTTTTTTTTTTTTATAGAGTTGAGTTTCTTCTGTTTGGATATTAGTTCTTTATAAGATGTATGGCTTGCAAATATTTTCTCTCAATCCAAGGATTGTCTCTTCACTGTTATTAATTATTTCCTTTGATAGTCAAATTTTAAAACATTTTGATATAATCCAATTTTTCTATCTTTGGTGGTGTTGCCTGTGCTTTGGGGGTCAAATCTAAAAACTCATTGCCCGGCCGGGCACGGTGGCTCAAGCCTGTAATCCCAGCACTTTGGGAGGCCGAGACGGACGGATCACGAGGTCAGGAGATCGAGACCATCCTGGCTAACATGGTGAAACCCCTGTCTCTACTAAAAAATACAAAAAAACTAGCCGGGCGAGGTGGCGGGCACCTGTAGTCCCAGCTACTCAGGAGGCTGAGGCAGGAGAATGGCGTAAACCCAGGAGGCGGAGCTTGCAGTGAGCTGAGATCTGGCCACTGCACTCCAGCCCCGGCGACAGAGCCAGACTCTGTCTCAAAACAAACAAACAAACAAAAAAAATCATTGCCCAGCCCAATGTCATGTGGTTTTTCTTCGTCTTCTTCTTTTTTTTTTTTTTTTTTCTAGTAGCTTTATAGTTTCATGTCTTAAGTCCTTTTTTTATTTTAACTTTTATGTTCAGGGGTATATGTAAGGGTTTGTTACATGGGTAAGCTTAGGTAATGAAGGTTTGTTGTAAAGATTATTTAATTGCCGAGGTGTTATGCTCAGTACCCAAGATTTGTCTTTTCTGTGCCTCTCCATTCTCCCACCTTCTACCCTCAAGTAGACCACAGTGTCTATTGTTTTCTTTTTTGTGTCCATGTGTTCTCATCATTTAGCTCCCACTTATAAGTGAGAACACGTGCAGTATTTGGTTTTCTGTTCCTGCATTAGTTTGCTAATGATAATAGCCTCTAGCTCCATCCATGTTCTGGAAAAACACATGATATTATTATTTTTATGACTGCATAATATTCCATGGTATATATGTACCATATTTTCTTTTTCCAGTCTGCAATTGATGGTCATTTAGGTTGAATCCATGTCTTTGTTATCATGAATAGTGCTACAATGAACATTTGCACTCATGTGTCTTAATGGTAGAATGATTTTCCTTACACCATATGCAAAATTCAACTCAAAGTAGATTAAAGACTTAAATGTAAAACCCAAAACTATAAAACTTCTGGAAGACAAACTAGGCAATATCATTCTGAACACAGGAATGGGCAAAGGTTTCATGAAAAAGACACAAAAAATAATTGTAACGAAAGCAAAAATTGACAATTGGAATCAAGTTAAACTTAAGAGCTCTGCACAGCAAAATAAGTATCAACAGATTAAACAGACAATCTACAGAATAGAAGAAAATATTTGCAAACTCTGCATCTGACAAAGGTCTAATATCTATTTTCTATAAAGAACTTAAGCAAATTTACAAGACAAAAACAAACAACACCATACAAAAGTGGGCAAAGGATATGAACAGACACTTTATAAAAGAAGACATACATGCAGCCACCACATGAAAAAAAGCTCAATATGACTAATCATTAGAGAAATGCAAATCAAAACCACAATGAGATATCATCTCAAACCAGTCAGATGGGATATTATTAAAAAAATCAAACAGTAACAGATGCTAGCAAAGTTGCAGAGAAAAGGGAACACTTATACACTGTTGGTGGGAGTGTAAATTAGTTCAATCATTGTGGAAAGCAGTGTGGGATTCTTCAAAAAAAGCAGAACTACCATTCACCCAGCAATCCCATTACTGGGTATATACCCAGAAAAATGTTTAAGTTTTTCACCCATTTTTTAGTTGATCTTTGTATATACAATGTGAGATAAGGGGCTAATTTCATTCTTTTGCATGTGGATATCAAATTTTCTGTATATATTTATTGAAAAGACTGACCTTGTCCCATCGTATATTCTTGACACCTTTGTCAAAGATCAATTGACCACCAAGGTATGGATTCTTTTCTGAGCTTCCTATTCAACATACGCAAATCAATAAATGTGAAATACCACATTAACAGAATTAACCAAAATCATATGATCATCTCACTAGACAACGAATAAAAGCTTTTGGCAAAATCCAATGTCCTTTCATGATACAAACTCTCAACAAATTTAGGGTTAAGGGCAGGGTTAAGATTGGCGTCAGAAGGAAAAAAAAAAAAGAACCCAAATTCGGTATAGAAGAAATACATCTTAACACAATAAGAGCCATATTTGAAAAACCCACAGCTAACATCATACTCAATGTGGAAAGTTGAAGTTTTCCTCTAAGATCCTGAATAAGATAAGAATGCCTACTCCCACTACATACTGGGGTCTTAACCAGAGCAGTGAGGTCAGAGAAAAAAAAATAAAAGATATTCAAATTATAAAGAAAGAAGTTAAATTCTCCCTCTTTGCAGATAACATGACTTTATATAGAGAAACCCCAAATATTCCACTAAAAACAGTTTTTAAATTGATAAATTCAGTGAAGTTGCAGGATATAAAATCAACATGCAAAAATCAGTAACTTTTCTCTACTCTAACAATGAACTTTACCAAAACAAAATCAAGAGAATAATTCCACTTACAGTAGCTATGAAATAATTACAAATAAATTTAATCAATAAGGTGAAAGAGTTGTACACTGAAAATATAAACTGAAGAAAACACAAATAAATGGAGACATATCTTGTGTTCTTAGATTGGAATAATAAATGTTAAAATGTTTGCACTTCTAAAATGATCTATAAATACAATGTAATTCCAAAAAAAATCCTATGTGTTTTTTCATAGGAATAGAAAAGTTAATCCTAAAATTCAGATGAAAATGCAAAGAAAACCCTGAATCGTCAAGGCAATCATGAGCAAAAATAAAAATATAAATAAAAAACACTAACAACAACAATAACAAAAAAAAAAAAAAAAAAGCTGGAAGCATTGTACTACCTGATTTCAAACTATGCTACAATGTGATAGTAGTTGAAATGACATGGTACTAGCATGAAAATTGACACGTTGGCCAATGGAACAGTTTACTTTCTTTTACTAGTCACTTTAAGGTGCTTTATTAGGTGTCAGTATCGGAGAGTAGTTATATTGAGAAATTGAGAAATGCATAGTACTTCATGCATAGAGAATGAGAAGTTGTCCTGAAACGTTTAAGAAATAAAAAATCCAAAATAAGCATAAGGAAAAACACATGAAAGATCTAAGTCAGCCATCATTATTTTCTATAATATGAAATTGCATTAGCATTATGGATATAGTTAGTTAGCAAGTATGTACAGGAATGCACACACGCACATGCTTTTGAAGGCAAGATAACACTTGAGAGACCCAAACTGGCACATAGGAAAAGAGTTACCTTAGGACATGTTCTATTTTTCTGTATCTTTTTTTCTTAATAAAGCTTCTAGGTTCAGACATCACTGCATTTCAGCATATATTTATGATAACCTCTTTATGCCAGTCAGCTTAATATTCTGCACTTTCAATTTATTTCCCATTTCTGTAACTCAGATAGTAACCTCCAACGTGGAATTTTGCTGAAATTTTTCTAAAAGTAGATGTAATGTCAGTATCTCCTTTTTCTCAGATGACAGCAATATCCTTTGAGAATCTGAATGAGTAGTGAACAGCCAACTTACTTGTCTGTCATTTAGTTCTTGTAAAATAATACTCTTATTTTGGCCCTTTTCCAGTTTCTCTTTATATTTCTTTAGTCTAATTATTAAACAGTGTGAGTATATAAAAGTGATTGCAAATATACTACTTATTTCAAGTCTTATCTTGCTTAAACCAATCTTGATTATAGTTTGCTTTGTCGTAAATCTCTCAATTTGAAAACTGATATTTTCAAATGTCACTCCTGCAGCATCTGGTGGAAATTATTATTTTAAGCCAACAAATATTTAAATAAGGTTTACATTGTTTCAAAATATTCTTATCAGTTAAAAATCAGGATTTTATACAGGTTGGGAATTCACCCAGAGTCTGATTTCATTTATTGTTCAACATAACCCCGGGGAATTTTAGGACCCAGATATTAGCAGAAATTGCTGGAACTCTGAATAGAATGCAAGGTGGAAAGAGTGACATTAGCTCAGAACAAGAACTCAGGTGGTATTGCACACTGTTGCCTCCAGAAGAGTTGACTGCTTCATCTCACTTGACCTCACTATTGTGCTTACCCTGATTTTACAGAATCAATATGATCTCAAATTTTGAAAAAGGAATAGATTATTAAACTAATTTAATTCAATTTAAAATGTTTAAGTTTAAATATGCTCTAAACCATATCTTACATAATAATCTTTTGTTAAATCTGTATCTTATTTTTCTAATTTCTTATTTTTCTGGATAAAATTACTGAATTATAGGCACTGAAAAATTATAACTGAGGATATTGATTCTCAAAATGTCTAATTTCTTAGTATTTGAAGTGCTAGCGATTCATTAGATTGATATGCTTACAATTGCACAGAAATTACATTGCAAAGGGAGTTCAGTACTCAACATTTAAAATTTATATTTTCTTTTAACAACCGTAAAAATCTCCTTTGTTTTCCTACCCTCAATTTAAAAATGTTGGACTACACCCTTTAAAATGTCTCCCATTTGAGTATCAATGTTCCATCTACGATATTATCTAAATAACTCAAGAGAATTCTGGAGAAATTTATTATGCCTATTATATAAATAGTTGTTGCTCATATCCAATTATATAAATTGCAACCTGGAATTCATAATACCTTTCCTACAGCAGGAAGCTGATTTCTCTGAATGAGAATCTTTAGATTAGATGTTTTTAGGATTACCAGAAACTCACTGGGCATTATTTTCAACACAAGGAAATCAGATTATTCTGCCACTACTTGTAGTATGTCAAAAAGCTCAACATGCAGTGTCCTATTTTTGCTCCTGCAGAGTTCAGACTCTAGTATGACTTTTGAAGCAATTTGCAAAGTTAAGGACAAAGTAAGTTGTAAGCATGTATTAAAACATCCTTACATTAAATCAGATATTCTTCAGAATATAGTAGAGGGACTTTTTCTTTAATAGCAATTCAGGCCTAATCAGATTATCTTTTTTCCTAAACACTATTTTTTTTTTTTTTTGTCTTTATTTTCTTTATCTCCACCTACAAAAATCTAACCGAAAGATTATTCTATTTATCCCTTGGTGGAAGTGTTTTTTTGTTTTTGTTTTTGTTTTTGTTTTTTTTAATAGCAGTTTTAGGTTCATAGCAAAATTAAGAGGAAGATACAGAGATTACCCATGAAAATCCTCCCCTTTTTTTTCCCATTCCGCCACCAGTGTGGCATATTGTTATCACAATTGTTGAAACTACGCTGATGCATCTTATTGTCCAAAGTCCATAGTTTACATATGGGTTCACTCTTGGTACTCTACATTCTATATGTTTTGACTAATGTGTAATAACATGTATCTACCATCATGAAATCATACTGGTTTTTACTGCCCTGAAAATCTTCTGTGCTCTGACTAGTCATCACTCCCTCCTCCATAACCCCTGGCAATCACTGATCTTTTCACTGTTTCATAGTTTCACCATTTCCAGAATGTCATCAATGAAATTAGACAGTATTTGGCCTTTTTAGATTGGCTTCTTTCACTCAACAATATTTAATAAGTTAGTTTTATAACTTTTTCATGGCTTGATAACTTATTTCTTTTTAGTACTAAATAACATTTCATCATTTGAATGTTCCATATTTTGTTTGTCCATCAACTAATTTTAGGAAATCTTAGTTGCTTCCACATTTTGTCAATTATTAATAAAGCTGCTTTAAATATTCATATGATGATGTTTCTGTGGACATATCTTTTTCAGTTCCTTTAGGTACATGCCAAAAAGCTCAATTGTTAAATTTTATAAGTGTATGCATAGTTTTATAAAATGCTGCCAAACTAACTTCAAAAATCATTGTCCCATTTTGCAATGAATGAGAGTCTCTGTTGCTCCACATCTTCCCAGCATGTGGTGGCTTCAGTGTTCTTCTTGGATTTTGGCCATTTCAATAGGTGTGTTATGGTATCTCATTGTTATTTTAACATGCATATTTCTGATGATATACGGTTTTGGGCATCTTTTCATATGCTTATTTGCAATATTCATGTATATTTTAGGTGAGGTTTCTGTTAAGGTCCTTAGCCCATTTTTGAAAATTGGAGTTTGTTTTCTTTAACAGTCCTTTATCAGATATGTGGATTGCAAATATTTCTGCTCAGTCTGTGGCTTCTCTTTTTATTCTCTTGACCATGTTTTTTTTTTTTTTTTTTTTCTCTTTTTTTAGAGAATAAACTTTTTTAAGCTTAATTTATTCCTGTTTATTGTTTGTTTCATAGATCATGCCTTTGGTGTCCTATCTAAAAAGTAATTACCATATTCAAGGTCATCTATGTTCTCTCCTATGTTATCTTCCAGAATTTTTATAGTTATGTGTTTCACATTTAGGTTGTGATCCATTTTGAATTAAGTTTTGAAAAGGGTGTAAAGTTTGTCCCTGGATTCACTCATTTGCATAGAGATATTCAGTTATTCCAGCACTGCTTGTTGAAAAGATTATCCTTTTCCCAAGCTACTGCCTTTGCTCTTGTCAGAGACCTGTTTGCTATATTTATATAAGTCTATTTCTGAGATCTCTATTTTATTCCACTGAAACATTTGTTTATTTTTCCTGAATACAATACTGTTTTGAATACTGTAGTTTTATAGGGAGTCTTGAAGTCAGGTAGTACAGGTCTTCTGACTTTGTTATTCTCCTTTAGTATTAAGTTGGCTATTCTGCGTCTTTTACCTTTCCATGTAAACATATGTTTAAATTTATTTACATTTGTTGATATTCCCAAAATACCTTGCTGAATTGTAGGGCATTGTTGTTGTTGCTGTTGCTTTCAATGTTGCTAAATTAATCCAGTCAAGAACTCAAGCTTGATTTAAGCTTACTCAAGCTTGGAGGAATTGTGTAACTAATCAGGGTACTTCCTTCATTTAACTAGTTATGAAATTATCACTGGATCCACTGAACAAAAGGTTACTGAGTGCTTATAACTATGCAAAACATTATATACAATGTTCCCATTCTTATTACACTCAGCCTAAAGTATTCTGTCATATACCCAATTGCAATCATATCACTTGATTTGGGTACAAAATAGGATAAGTTGAAAAGGTAGAAGGCTGTTTTTTTCAGGGTACTAAAAAACTGCAGTGAATTTTAAACCAAGCAAACTTAGGTTTGTTGTTGTTGTTTTTCCTGTCCTCTATAGGAAAAAATAACAGTTACATAAGTAAAACAAAAACATTGATTATGTGTTAGACTGGTGGTCAGGGTGAACATTTACATCAACATGAAACCATACAACCTGTGTCACTGTAATAATTACATATGTACGGGTAATATCGTGGAGCTGAGGTTAAGGGAGAAGAAGGAACAATGTACAAGCTAGTGAAGAGGCGCAACACAAGCATTTAGATGTGCATTTGTTACACTGTAGGCACTTAGAAGAGTAGAGGAGAGGAAATAAAGCCAATATGATGAAAACCAAAAAAAAAAAAAAAAAGTAACAACAACAACAAAAAACAGCAACAACAACAAAAACACTTGTGATTGAAAAGAGGTGCCAGCTGGGCTTCCTGGGTCGAGTAGAGGCTCAGAAAGCTGTGAAACTCACTCATTTCCTGCATCAGGACTTACTTTGGTCCTGGATAAATAATATTGTAGATATGTGCTTAAAATATTCCTAACACCAGGATTTGTGCATGTGTTTTCTTCCTCAAGAAAGCTATAAACAGAGAAAATTTTGCCGTAAGTCTTCCTGTGTCCTCTCTCTCTCTCTCCCTTCTCCCTCCCGGGAAATTAAAGTAAAAGGAAAGTTAACTGCCTGTTTTTCTGTGACCAGAGGACCTTATCTATCCTCCCAGTTCCAATTCCTTGAAAACATACTTTGTAAAGTCCTGTAAGATCCTGTCTCCTTTGCCATGCCACTACAAGGTCATAAAGTAGATAAAACCTACATTGCAATTCCAGTTTTCCTCAAGATCTAAGACATGTTACAAATAGTTAATTGCCTTTGGTTCTTGCTCTGGTAACATCTTCTTGCCACGTGTATTTCCTGCCTCAAGAAGTTTAAAAGGCAAACTCTGGCTACCTCTTAGCCATTACAAACTTGGGGCCCTGGGAAGGGTGATGGGGAACGTTTCTCACATAACTGTCCATGTCAAGAGCTGTATACCTAAATTGGGAGGGACACCAGGGATAAAGACTCCTTGGGTTATAGCCTAAATGCCTAAGGATGCAGCGTAGAGCTTCCTTAGATCCCTTTGGAGATACAATTTGCTGGAGGAAATTAAAGTCTGAACCATTAGTACCTAGGACGTAGGGATAAGAGGAAGTAGATTCAGAGGTAAGGAAATTTTGGGGCTACACTTTAAAGAAAGTCGTGGTAGGGACCTAGGAGGTATGAGTCAGAAGGAAAAGTAGGGGAGCACACATGGGCGACTGTTGAGTAGAGACTTCTGGCTGCACCATGATCTCAACCAGCTACTTCCCGGAGTTCGGGCTGACAACTTTCTGCCTTTAGTTGGCCCTTGGCTTCCCCAAGAAAACCGAAAGTGGCAGTTGGCTCCAGGCAGACCAACCCCAGAAGGGTTGGGGGTTGTTAGAAAGCCCTTCCCCAGAAAGCCTCACACCTGAGTCTTATGTCCAGCAGCCACGCTAATCATTTCTAATTGGCGAACAGGTGCCCGGTATTTTCCTCCAATTCTAAGGAAGGATAGGACAGAATAGCAAGCAAAAGTGGTCCAATATTACTCACCGCTTTGGAGGTCCCTTCTTGGTCGCCAAAATGTTACGGGAGGGTCCTTGCTCCTAGAGCTCCTAAGATGGTGGCAGCTGCCTCCAAGATGGTGGCGGGCTGCTTCCAAGATGGTGGCGGGCCGCTTCCAAGATGGTGGCAAGCCTCGTGTTCTCTGACCCAGTGTTCTTGGCCTCACAGATTCCAAGGAATTGAATCTTGGGCCATGCAGTGAGTGTTATAGCTCTATTAGAAGCCGTGGGTCACAGAAGAGAACCATGGAACCTAGTGACTAGTGTTCAGCTTGATTAGGACAAACCTGGGCACTTAGCCGTGCAGGAACAATGGGAAGCCTTTAGCCCCATTGGGAGCTGCAATGGGCGCCTCCCTGGATCAGGAGCACAGCGGACACTCTGCTGGATTCGGAGGGATGGAAGTCAGCGGCGGGTCTGCGACTGCGGCAAAATAGCAGGGGTGAACGGCTAGCGAAAGCTCAGCTTCAGCGGTAACAAACACGGACCAGCAGAGTGCAGTTGCAAGATTTAACAGAGTGAAATAGAATGAAAACAGAGCACCCATACAAAGGGAGGGGACTCAAAGGGCATTGCCTTTGCCGAGTGAATGCCTGGGTTTATATCCTGATCCTTGTCCCTCCTGCTGTGCTCTCAGGCAACAGATGATTGCCTATTTCTTTACCTCCTGTTTTGCCTAATTAGCATTTTAGTGAGCTCTCTTTACTATCTGATTGATCGGGTGTGAGCTAAGTTGCAAGTCCCATGTTTAAATGTGGAAGCGATCACCTTCCCAGCTAGGCTTAGGGATCCTTAGTCGGCCTAGGAAATCCAGCTAGTCCTGTCTCTCATACTCAATAAAGCCTACAGCTTTTTTTCTCTCTCAGTCCCTGGCTCTATCACTCACTGCAGTCAGCCATCACACCAGTTCTTTGGCATGGCTAGGCAAGAATCTTAGGCATTACATGATGATAAGTGAATAGTAGCATTTTTGTTCAAATCGTGCCCAAATATTTTTTTATTATAATTTAACTTATTGCATAACCCTCCCCACGCCCCCACCACATCATTTCTGGGTCCTGAAAATATCCATCTACACATGCATGTTAATAAAACAATTTACAACCATCCAGTCTTCTAAATGTTTACGTTTATCCTATTCTAATTTATTAGGGAGTACCTTTAAATCAATGTGAAAACAGACTAATACAGAGAATTGATACTGGGAGTGGAGCACTGCTGTAAAGATAACCTGAAAAGGTTTGAAAAATTTGCAGCCTGACCATGTGGTAGAAATGAAAAACCCATTTTCTGGGGAGGAATTCAAGCCTGCTGCAGAAATCTGCATCATAAGTAAAAAGGAACTGAGTGTTAACAGCCCAGACAATAAAGAAAATGTCTCCAGGTCATGTCAGAGACCTTCATGGCAGCTCCTCCCATCACAGGCCCAGAAGCTTATGAGAGAAAAATGTCTTTGTGTGCTGGACCCAGGGCCCTGCTGCTCTGTGCAGATTCCAGACTTTGTACCCCGTGTCTCAGTCATTCCAGCTCCAGCCGTGGCTAAAAGGTGTCAATGTACAGCTCAGGCTGTTGCTTCAGAGGGTGCAAGCCCCAAACCTTGGCAGCTTCCACTTGGTGTTTTGCCTGGGGATGCACAGAAGACAAGCGTTGAGCTTGGGGAACCTATGCCTAGATTTCAGAGGATGCATAGAAATACCTGTATGTCCAGGCAAAAGTCTACTACAGCAGTGGAGCTCTGACAGAAAACCTCTACTGGAGCAATGCAGAGGGAAAACGTGCAGTTGGAGCCCCCATACAGAGTCACCACTGGGGCACTGCCTAGTGGAACTATGAGAAAAAGGCTTCCATCTTCCAGACCCCAGAAAGATAGATCCACCAACAGCTTGCACCGTGCAACTGTGAAAGCCACAGGCACTCAACACCAGCCTATGAAAACAGCTTCAGGTGCTACACCACTGCAGAGACATAGGGGCAGAGCTGCCCAAGGGTGTGGGAGCCCACCGTTTGCATGAGCGTGACCTGGAAGTGAGAAAAGGAGTCAAAGGAGATTTTGGAGCTCCAAGATTTAATGACTGCATAGCTGGGTTTCAGACTTTCATGGGGCCTGTGTCCCCTTTGTTTTGTAGAAACATTTACCAAATGCCTTTACCCACATTGTGTCTTGGAAGTAACTAACTTGTTTTTGATTTCTCAGGTTGATAGGCAGAAGGGACTTGCCTTGTCTCAGATGAGCCTTTGGACTTGGAGTTGTGAGTCAATGCTGGAATGAGTTAAGACATTAGGGGAGTGTTGGGAACGCGTGATTGGTTTTGAAACATGAAAAGGACATGATATTTTGGAGGGACCAGGAGCAGAATGATATAGTTTGGCTCTGTATCCACACCCAAATCTTATCTCAAATAAGAGATCCCTACATGTCAAGTGAGGACCCTGTTGGGAAGTGATTAGATCATGGGGACACTTTTCCTCATCCTGTTATGATGATAGTGACGGAGCTCTCATGAGATCTGATGGTTTTAAAAGTGGCAGTTTTCACCTGTGTGTGTTCTCTCTCTCTCCTGCCACCATGTAAGACGTGCCTTATTTCTTTTCAACTTCGGCCATGATTGTAAGTTTTCTGAGGCTTCCCCCACCATGGGGAGCCATGAGTCAATTAAAGCTCTTTCCTTTATAAATTACCCATTCACAGGTAGTATCTTCATATTAGTGTGGAAATGGACTAATTAATATACCATATCAGCACACTTTCTATAATAAGCCACATAACAAATATTCTAGTCTTTGCAAGTCAGATAGAGTCTATCCTTACTATTCAAATAGCCACTGTAAAACAGCTGTGGGCACTATGCAAATAAATGAGTATGGCTGTGTTCCAATAAAACTTGATTTACAACAATTAGTAGCAGACTAGGCTTGATCCTTGGGCTTTGGTTTGCTTTTCTTTTATATGCTGTCGTGGAGAGAGTTGAATACCCTTTTTGGAAAAAGCCATTGCAATGATTCTTAATAATATGCTGTTTGGAAATGATCTTGCTCAATCTAGCATGATTATTTAGAATAATGTGTAACCCAGAGTTAAGATTTGCCCTTCTTAAAGATATTAAAAAGAAAAAATCCTACCTCGTTGGATTCAGAAATTGAAATAAATATCCTGAAAGTCATAATTGGATCCACATATTTCGCAAAGAAAAAGAATGTATATGAACAGTAACCTATGAACTTTAGAAATACATTCTGTTGTTTAATCACATGGTGTTTAACTTAGAATAATAAAATAATAAAAATAATGCTTGCACTTCAGTAAGCGGAAAGATGGGTTCAGGTAGGTTAAGTGACTTTTATGGTCATAGCTAGTGTTTCTATTTAGCTGAATTATCAACTTACTTGTTTCCAGTTAAAAAAAAAAATCCTATTCACACTCATTTACCCTAACCCTTCTGGAGATATTCATACTTGTCATTAAGTCTTGGTTTCTGTTTGTTGATACAGTAAAGCCAACCCTATTAACATTTGTAAAACTAACCTTTAGGTTACTTTCGGCAGTTTAAAAGTAAACAGACTTCCAAATTAACCTGTCTTGGGAGGTGGTGTGATTCATAATGACATCCTTTCCTTAGGGTGAAAAAAATCTTAGGATAAAAAATATTTTCTATGCACCTGTAGTCCCAGCTACTCGGCAGGCTGAGGCAGGAGAATCACTTGAACCCAGGAGATGGAGGTTACAAGGTTGCAGTGAGCCGGGATCGTGCCACTGCACTCCAACCTAGGCTACAGAGCGAGACTCCATCTCAAAAAAAGAAAAAAAATATATTTCTGAGTTCCTCAAATTGTTGATATACTCATTAATGGATAACCGGCTAATATTGAGAAAGATGCTGATTTGTTTCTGAATCATGAAGTTTTACTGATTGTCTTACCTGTAGACATTTTAGCCTATATGTTACAATCTGTAGCCAGTGATTGTAACCTCCACATTGTGCCCTCCAGTGAAAAAAAGGGAACTCCAATATGAGGAACACTCCTCCTTTCTTCTAAACATTCTTTAAAAAGAAAGAAAAAAGAAGGAAAAAGAAAGAAAAAAGAAGGAAAAAGAAAGCTCAGCTTCTATTTTAGGTTCAGAAAGTACATCTGGAGGTTTGTTACATGGTAAGATTGAGTGACACTGAGGTTTAGGCTACTAATGATCCAGTCACTCAGGTAGCAAGCATAGTACCCAACAGGTAGTTTTTCATCTCTTGTCCCCCCTCTCTTTCGCCTCTCTACTAGTCTCCAGTGTCTATTATTCCTACTTTTATTACCATTTGTTCCCAATATTTAGCTCCTACTCTAAATGAGAACATGTGGTATTTGGTTTTCTGTTCCTGATTTAATTTGCTTAGGATAATAGCCAGCTGCATCCATGTTGCTGCAGAGCATATGATTTCATTTTTTTGTATGGCTGTGTAGTATTCCATGGTGTTTATGTACCACATATTATTTATCTAATTCACAATTTATGGGAACCTAAGTTGATTCCATGTCTTTACTATTGTGAATACTGCTGCAATAAACATACAAGTGCATATGTCTTTTTGACAGAATGATTTATTTTCCACTGGGTTTGTACCTAGTAATGGGATTTTTGGAGTTGAACGGTAGTTCTAAGTACTTTTTGAGCTTTGTATACATGGCATCAATTTAGTTGTTTCATTGTATTGTTCTCTAAGCTTCATTCATGGTGATACACAAAGCTGTTCTTCATTCTTGTTTACTGACGTATAAAGCTTTCTATTATAAATGACATTTTTTTCCATTCTCCGGTTCGTAGATTGTTTTATTATCTTTGGACTCATTATGAACAATAAATATTTGTATAACCTATGACTACGTATTATTTTCTGGGGCTTCTTATGCACTTGTTTAAAAGTACCTAGTAAAAATATCTACCTATTAGTGGAAGAGTTGTTGGAATGTGCCTATTTAGCTTTACATAATACTTATCAATTTGCTATCCATAGTAGTTGTATCAGTTGATTTTTCATTAGCAATGTATTAGGGTCTACACTGTTACATTTCTTCACAGATGCTATTATTATCTGACAAAAATATCGCTGCCAACTGTGGTGGTTTGAATTTTTTTCATTAAGATTTTATTTAACAAATCCCTAATTACTGGCTAGGTTGACATTTGTAATGTATTTATTAAATATTGCATCTTTTTCAGGGAAGTGTCCATATTTTTGCCATTGTCTATCTTATGTCAATTGTCTTTCTGCTTTTCATGTATGTTTTAGTCCATTTGTGCTGCTGTAACAAAATATGGCAGACTGAGTAATTTATAAAGAACAGAAATTATATTTCATCACAGTTCTGGGGGCTGGAAAGTCCAAGATCAAGGCACCAGCAGGGTAAGTTGTCTGGTGAGCACTGCTTTATTTTTCCAAGATGGGGCTTTGATGTGGCATCAGGCATCAAGACACAGGAATCCTGTGTCCTCACATGGAGGAAGGGAGAAGACCAAGACACAGGAATCTTGTGTCCTCACATGGCAGAAGGCAGAAGAATGACTACTGTGTGAAGAAGGCTCTTTATAGGAGCCTTGATCCCAGTCACCAGGGAAGAGCACTCAAGACTTTATCACCTCTTAAATGCTCTACCTCTTAATACTATCATATTGGCAATGTTTGAATTTTCTATGAGGCACATTCAAACCAAAGCAATGTACACAATGTTATTGTAGAATATATACTACAATTCTTTTTCAGTTATATGCATCAAAATATCTTCTCCTAAGTCATGTATATTTTTGCCCACTATTTAATGGGGTTTTTAATATACAGAAGCTTATAATGTTAATATGGTAAAATATATATACACGTACATGCACATATATGTATGTGTGTGTAATTTAACACAGTAACATTTTTGGGGGAAAAAATCAAAATTGAACCAGAAAGAAGAAAAATAAGAAGAAACTTTTAAATTTATTTTTAGAATTTTAAAATGTGCAGCAAATCTGAATTTCATAATAGTTAAGAAAAATGTATACAGTCAATTAAGTTTCCAAATCCTGAAGGCTTCTCAAAAACCAAATTTACATTTGTAGCCACGAAATTAAATAATTTAATTAATAATTAAATAATGATCTACCAATACCTATTAATATGCATTTCCATTATTTTTAAAGGAAATTAATAATTCCACTTTCAGTTTTCAAGGTTTATTTCCTGTTTCTCAGTCCAAGAAGTATCTTCTACTTCATTTCAGCTCCTGTATATTTGATATGTGGGTTATTAGTCAGAATATTTTTGTGATTAAAAGATATATATTTCTAATGAAAAATATATATATGTTTTAACTATTTGAAAATTTTTATTTTTCACATAAAACTGATGCTCACGTGGAGGTATTCTTTACATGCTTCGAGAATATTTGAATACTACTTATCTTAGTAGATTGTACTACTTGGAGTCTGAGGCAAGAAAAAGTTCTCTATCTTTCATGTTTTCTCATTCTTTATACTTCTCTTTTTTCCCCCTCCTGCCCTCCATTCTTTCTTAGAATTGAAAGCCTTCTTTTTGTTTTCTCTTATTCTCTTACACTTTCTTTTCTTTCCTTAAAGTATTGACAGTCCCCCAGAATAGAGCTTACTTTCTTAAAAGGAAAGGTTTTATCTTGCAAAAACATGATATGAACATGCAGGTAGAAAGATTTAAAATATAAATTCAAATTCAAATTAGTCTCAGAAATCTCTTTCTTTTTAACATTTCAAGTATCCTAAGTTTAAAATTTCTGGGTCTATTAAATCAAATGTTGATAGTATGATAAAGTTTCTTTATGATTAATGAGATGGCAAAAATAAACATTTAATATGTATAGAGTTAATTCACTTAGATGTGTCAAGAAAATATGCTATGAAATATTTCTATATATGCCAATTAGTTATTGACTTGCACTACATTGAAACTTATGCCAATCTTAACATTGTGTTTCAGAAAGGTAATTTTTTTATGTGAATTAACTGCATCGATAAATCCATTATCTATAAGGAACAGAAAAGGGAACCTTTTATATTGAGTTCCTATAAAAGCCTTGCTTATAGTTTGAATGTTTATAGAATATTTTTAAGCTAGCAACTATTTTGGCATATTTTACTGGAAAGAAAGGACCTGTACAAAATATCATGAGGGTCAAGGGAGGACTATACTGAATCATCTTTGTCCTATAAAAATTAAAATGTCAGGGATTATGGTAGTGATCAATAACATTAACACACGTAGTGGTTTTAAAATTTTGAGTTTTGTATTTTTCTTCAGTTATGTCTAGAAATGAAGAAATCTGTCATGTGGAGTCCCTTAAAATTGCCCTTTCAGCCATAAGGTTCCAGCTTTCCTCTGTATTATACATTGGTCATAAAATTGAGTTATTTTATTAAAGAAATGATTCTGTACATATTAATAAATTTATTAATTTTATTATTTATTTTATTGTATTTATAATTTTTTTATTTATTTTATTGTATTTCCAATACAATAAAATAAAATTGATATGAACTCATTAAAGCATAATTAATAATTAGTTTATAAAATAAATCAGTGGAAGAAATATTTCAAACTTCCACTTTAGTGTAGGCTACATCTCATAAGAATAAACTCACAATTTTGTTTTCTCTGTAGTTGTTTTTTTCTAGTTAGATCAATCCATCTTTCATTTAATTTTTAAAATTGTTATAGAAATAACCATTACATTTCAGTTCATCTACTGAATTTATTATGTAATATGATATCAGACTGCATAATATCACCATAAAAATTGTTTTACCAAGTTATCTCAACAGTTGCACATTTCAATAATCTCACTAGCCAATTTTTATAAAGACAGTTTAAAAGCCAGTTAGTGGAATTGAACAATTGTTTATTTTGATATATGAGTGAAAGTAATCCACTTAAATGAGTAGCATGTGCAGACACAGTTAAAAAGTCAGTTTTAGTATGTCAGTTTCATTACTACTGTCAAATAAAACGACAATAACTCTTATTTTATAGGGATTTGGCATTTTGCACACATTTCACTATGCTTGTATAATTATTCCACTCTGAAATATAGAGAGTAGAAGACAGGACCTTTAAACACGTCCCTTTCCCAAGTAAGAAATAATAATCAGTAAAGCAAAACTACCTATTTACTAAACAGTGACCAATGATTAAGTCTTTTCTTTCTCTTTTCTTTTTTTTTTTTTTTTCTTTGAGGAGAGGTCTCTCTCTGTAGCCCAGGCTAGAGTGCAGTGGTGGATCTAGGCTCACTGAAACCTCCACCTCCCAAGTTCAAGTGATTTCCTGCCTCCACCTCCTGAGTAGCTGGGATTACAGGCATGAACCATCATGCCTGGCTAATTTTTGTGTTTTTAGTAGAGACGGGTTTTCACCATGTTGGCCAGTCTGGTCTCGATCTCCTGACCTCAAGTGATCTGCCCACCTTGGCCTCCTAAAGTGTTGGGATTACAGGCAGGAGCCACTGCACCTGGTTTGATTAAGTCTTTTCTAAAGTAAGAGCATGCACACATACATGGAGAAAAAAAAAACAAACATACTTTTTATCTTTCATTAACTTTTACATAATTCCTATTTATGCCTTCGTGAAGTTTCTTATAACATGCCAGTTAACTGACACCTATAGATGTTAAAACAAGTCATTTCTAAATTATCTAATCCTTTTCTAACAAATTTACACATAAACCATGATAATAAATCATAAACCAATAGAAACAGATTTTCTTTCTTTACTCTTCTCAAATTTTGGAGCAAAAGAATCACTCTTCATTTGTTCGTTTTCATTTTCTAATTGTCAGCAGTTCCTGCCACAGCAGCAATGATAGGAGTAGTGTTAGTCTTGAATTCTGAAGGATTCCGAAAGCCATGAAATTGCTGTGGATTGTGCAAATTAAATTATGTGTTCTAAAATCACTGAAAGATAAAACTGTTGGGATATAAGAACTGTAAGACTGGAGAAAGACAGAGGTCATAAATAAAGGAGACAGTGTCATTCTATGATGCTTTGAAAGATCAGTGGCATTACTAAGAAGAATATATCTTCTTAGTATGATGCAAGATTAGAAGGAGGGGGAAAGAGACCTTCATGTAGCACATATTATTCAGAGTCCAACTATGTTCTGGTGTTTTTCTAGGTTCTTAGGACACATCAGTGAACAAATACGTGAGATCCCTCTCCTTCATACTAGAAAGAATGGTGCCTTCATTCTAGTAGGGAGAGGCACAGTAACAATAAACATAATAAATCAGCAAACGTAGATCAGGGTGAGAGGGATCAGGGTCATGTTGTAATATTAAAAAAGATAATGAGGGAAGAATTTAAATTTTATATTTCAGCAAAGATCTGAAGATATTGAGGGAATCAGCTATTCAGATATGTGAAAGGTGTGCTAACTAAAGGGCATAGCTAGTGTAAATTCCCTGAGGTGAGAATGTGACTGGGAATCCCAAAGATTGGTAAGGTCACTGATGTAGTTGGATCAGGAACAGTAAGGAGTAGATGAGGATCCCAGAGAGGCAGTGAGAGACCAGAACACTTAGGACATTTCAGGCCATGTTTAAGGAATTTGAGTTTTACTGCAAGTGACACAAGAAGCTGTTGCAAACCTTTAAGGAGGGGAATGGAATACTATGATTCAGCTTTTACAAAGATTGTTCCAGCTGATGCTTTGAAAACAAAATTTAGGGGACAATGGGTAGTTCACAAATGACCAGTCAGTATACTATTACAGAAATTCAGATCAGAGATGTCCTGTAGGCAAGAGTGTGCATGGCAAATGGAAACAGTAAAAAGGCATCGATTGTGAACCTAGTCGCATACAAGATTGAATTGAAGACAAAAGAAATGAAAGAAGAAAAAGATGCTTTACAAAGTAAAGTTCAGATTTCTCGAGGGGTATAAAATGATTTTGAAGATCTTTTGGCCATATTAAAATATATATATCTTACAATCAGATGCTACAGAAAATACAGAGAGAGACTGACAAAATATATTTAAAATAGATTTCAATGCTCTTAGTTTAAGACATGTCAAACACACAAGTACTAATAAGCAACCTGGGAAAAACTTAACTGTGCTTCAAAATTCAAATTCAAAATCAAATTACATTACCTTTAAAAAAAACAAGTTTGTATGGTAGCAACAAACACCATAAATAATATTAAAAGAGAGGTGTCAACTGAGAGACTATTTGCAATACAGATTATGTGCAAAAGGGTAATCTCTCCAATATACAAATAATTCCTATTTATTTATTTATTTATTTATTTATTTGAGACAGGGTCTTGCTTTGTCACCCAGGCTGGAGTGCAGTGGCACTATCATGGATCACTGGAGCTTCAACTTCCTGGGTTCAATCAATCCTCTCACCTCAGCCTTCTGAATAGCTGGGAGTACAGGCATGCACCATTATGCCCATCTAGTTTTTATATTCTTTTGTAGACACAGGGTTTTATCATATTGCCCAGACTGGTCTCAAACTCCCGGACCTAAGCAGTCACCTCCCCAGGTCCACTCAAATTTCTAGGATTACAGGAATGAGCCATTCACACGGCCTAAAAATAATAACTCTCAAAGCCTGATAGAAAAATGGGCAAAAGCCATGAACAAACAATTCATGAAACAGATATACAACTAGCTGTTATACATATAAAAATATTCTGGATTCTCCTCATAAGAGAAAAAAAATAAATTAATACTGTTGTTACTTATTATCTATCATATTGACAAAAATTAATTGATATCACATACCATAGTGTCAATATTGTGATTTCCCCACCAGTTCCAATTCTGAGCCTCTTTTTAGATCAAGGTCTTGCTGATCTAAAAGGAGATTCTTGAAGGAGGACCTGACAAAGACACTTCAAGAACAGTTAATAATAATGTAAAATAATTGAAACTTGCTAAGAAAGTCAACCTGGATTGTATCATCACAAACAGACACACAAAATAGAAACTATATGAGGTGATAGATTAATTAGCTTGGTTTTGTTAATTATTTCAATATATACATATATCCAAATGTCACATTGTACACCTTAAATATATACAATTTTTCTATATCAATTATACCTCAACAAATTTGATCAAGGAAAAAAGAATGTACAGTAACTGTTTCCCCATTTGTAAATTTGATCTGTGTAAGCAAGAGATGATAGTAGTCTTTATTTTCTTTATTTCCTTTGGTTCACCTCTTATTTCAGTAGTAGCAATGCTGAACTGCTCTATGTAAGTCAGGCTTATCACAAACTTACAGCACGACACCTGAGGCACAGATATACTTTTCTGTCTCTCATCTTCTCTAATGCTATAGGAGCCTGCTTGACTCACATGCACTTCAGCCTGGAAGTACTGGAGTGAAGGTTCTTGGGCGTGCCCTCAATGAACAGGAGATAGGAGCTAAAGGATTAATTAGCCTTTCAAGCAGGGAATTCTGTAAAGCAACTGTACATTTCAGGATGTCTGGGAGAGTCTCTTCTGTTGCACACAGCAGTGAAAATAAAAATGCACTCTTGAATTGTGTTTTCATCCTCCCCCGACTCACTCTTCTAGTTCTCTTACTTTAGTTTCTTGGGATGAATTCCCAAAGGAACTACTCAACCTCCACAGTAGGATTTTAATGAGAGCTCCCCAAAATACTCTTCATAGTCTACCTTCATTTTGTCCTTTTAGAAAACTGTCTTTTTCACTATAACAAAATTGAAAACTTTTAATATCTGGACCTAAACAGAAAAAGTATGCTGATCCTTGTTCTAGACAAATTTTCCTAATTTGTTCTACATCCCCATATAAGCTTAAATAATGAATTTTATTACCTTTATTGTACCATTTTCTCTCTCTGGAAGACAGAGATATATATAGAGAGAGGCTCAAATAGGCATTTCTTAAAAAGAAATCAAATGGTCAACAGGTATATGTAATAAATGTTCAATGTCATTATAATCAGAATTATATATATATATACACACATACATATATATTTATATTTATCATGTTAGAAACATTTAATAGAAGACCAACTTTCTTCATGAATTTTTAAGTGTACAATACCTAATTGTTGACTATGAGTACAATGACACATAGCAGATCTGTAAAGTTTATTTATTTTGATTCATAGAAATTTTGTTCTCATTGATTAGTGATCTTCATTTCCCCCTCCTCTCAGCTTCTGGTTACTACCATTCTGCTCATTGATTCTATCCATTTGACTATGTTAGAGACCTTGTATGACAGGACTTATGGAGTATTTGTCCACATATACTGGCTTTCAACACCCTTTCATGCTAAAAACTCTCAATAAACTAGGTATTGATGGAACGTATCTCAAAATAATAAGAGCTATTTATGAAAAACAGATAGACTATATCATGCTGAATGGGCAAAAACTGGAAGCATTTCCTTTGAAAACCCTCACAAGACAAGGATGCCCTCTCTCACCACTCCTATTCAATATACTATTGGAAGTTCTGGCCACGGCAATGAGGTGAGAGAAAGAAATAAAGGGTATTCAGTTAGGAAAAGAGGAGGTCAAATTGTCTCTGTTTGCAGATGACATGTTTGCGTATTAGAAAACCCTGTTGTCTCAGCCCAAAATCTTCGTAAGCAGATAAACAACTTTAGCAAAGTCTCAGGACAGAAAATCAATATGCAAAAATCACAAGCATTCCTATACACCAATAACAGACAAAGAGTCAAATCATGAGTGAACTCCAATTCGCAATTGCTACAAAGAGAATAAAATGCCTAGGAATACAACAAGGGATGTGAAGGACCTCTTCAAGGAGAACTATGAACCACTGCTCAAGGAAGTAAGAGAGGATACAAACAAATGGAAAAACACCCCATGCTCATGGATAGGAAGAAACAATATCATGAAAATGACCATACTGCCCAAAGTAATTTATAGTTTCAATGCTATCCCAATCAAACTACCATTGACTTTCTTCACAGAATTGAAAAAAAAAAAAAAAAAAAAAAAACACACACACACACTTTAAATTTCATATGGAACTAAAAAAAGCCTGCACAGCCAAGACAATCCTAAGCAAAAAGCACAAAGCTGGAGGCATCACCCTACCTGACTTCAAACTATATTACAAAGCTACAGTAACCAAAACAGCATGATACTTGTATCAAAACATATATATAGAACAATGGAACAGAACAGAGGCCTCAGAAATAACACCACACATCTATAACCATGTGATCTTTGAAAAACCTAACAAAAACAAACAATGGGGAAATAATTCCCTTTTTAATAAATGGTGTTGGGAAAACTTGGTAGCCATATGCAGAAAATTGAAACTGGACCCCTTCCTTATACAAGAATTAACTCAAGATGGATTAAAGACTTAAATGTAAGAAGAAAAGCTAGGCAATAAGGACAAATGCATGGGCAAAGGCTTCATGAGTAAAACACCAAAATCAATGGCAATAAAAGCCAAAATTGACACATGGGATCTCGTTAAACTAAAGAGCTGCTGCACAGCAAAATAACCTATCATCAGAGTGAACAGGCAACATACAAAATGGGAGAAAATTTTTGCAATCTATATATCTAACAAAGGGCTAATATACAGAATTGACAAAGAACTTCAGCAAATTTACAAGAAAAAAACAACCCCATCAAAAAGTGGGCAAAGGATATGAACAGACACTTCTCAAAAGAAGACATTTATGCAGTCTACAAACATATGCAAAAAAGTTCATCATCACTGTTCATTAGAGAAATTCAAATCAAAACCACAATTAGATACCATCTCATGCCAGTTAGAATGGTGATCATTAAAAAATCAAGAAACAACAGATGCTGGAGAGGATGTGGAGAAATAGGGTGCAGCAAACCACCGTAGCACGTGTATACTTATGTAACAAAACTGCATGCTCTAAACATGTATCCCAAAACTTAAAGTATAAGAATAATAATAAGAGCTTCAGTCTCCATCTCCCAGCGCGAGCGACACAGAAGACCGGTGATTTCTGCATTTTCAACTGAGGTACTGGGGTCATCTCACTCGGGAGTGCCGGACAATCGGTGCTGGTCAGCTGCTGCAGCCCCACCAGCGAGAGCTGAAGCAGGGCGAGGCATCGCCTCACCTGGGAAGCGCGAGGGGGAAGGGAGTCCCTTTTCCTAGCCAGGGGAACTGAGACACACAACACCTGGAAAATCGGGTAACTCCCACCCCAATACTGCGCTGTAACACCGGCACACCGGAGATTATATCCCACACCTGGCCGGGAGGGTCCCACGCCCACGGAGCCTCTCTCCTTGCTAACACAGCAGTCTGCGGCAATCTAACCGCAAGGCAGCAGCGAGGCTGGGGGAGGGGCGCCCGCCATCGCTGAGGCTTAAGTAGGTAAATAAAGCCGCTGGGAAGCTCGAACTGGGTGGAGCTCACAGCAGCTCAAGGAAACCTGCCTGTCTCTGTAGACTGCGCCTCTGGGGACAGGGCTCAGCTAAAGGAGCAGAAGCCTGTGAAACGCGAACGACTCTGTCTGACAGCTTTGAAGAGAGCAGTGGATCTCCCAACACGGAGGTTGAGATCTGAGAAGGGGCAGTCTGCCTGCTCAAGTGGGTCACTGACCCCTGAGTAGCCTAACTGGGAGACATCCCCCACTAGGGGCAGTCTGACACCCCACACCTCACAGGGTGGAGTACACCCCTGAGAGGAAGCTTCCAAAGCAAGAATCAGACAGGTGCACTTGCTGTTCAGCAATATTCTATCTTCTGCAACCTCTGCTGCTGATACCCAGGCAAACAGGGTCTGGAGTGGACCTCAAGCAATCTCCAACAGACCTATAGCTGAGGGTCCTGACAGTCAGAAGGAAAACTATCAAACAGGAAGGACACCTATATCAAAACCCCATCAGTACGTCACCATCATCAAAGACCAGTGACAGATAAAACCACAAAGATGGGGAAAAAGCAGGGCAGAAAAGCTGGAAATTCAAAAAATAAGAGCGCATCTCCTCCTGCAAAGGAGCACAGCCCATCGCCAGCAACTGATCAAAGCTGGTCAGAGAATGATTTTGATGAGATGAGAGAAGAAGGCTTCAGTCCATCAAACCTCTCAGAGCTAAAGGAGGAATTACGTACCCAGCGCAAAGAAACTAAAAATCTTGAAAAAAGAGTGGAAGAATTGACAGCTAGACTAATTAATGCAGAGAAGGTCATAAACGAAATGACAGAGATGAAAACCATGACACGAGAAATACGTGACAAATGCACAAGCTTCAGTAACCGACTCGATCAACTGGAAGAAAGAGTATCAGCGATGGAGGATCAAATGAATGAAATGAAGCGAGAAGAGAAACCAAAAGAAAAAAGAAGAAAAAGAAATGAACAAAGCCTGCAAGAAGTATGGGATTATGTAAAAAGACCAAATCTACGTCTGATTGGGGTGCCTGAAAGTGAGGGGGAAAATGGAACCAAATTGGAAAACACTCTACAGGATATCATCCAGGAGAACTTCCCCAACCTAGCAGGGCAGGCCAACATTCAAATTCAGGAAATACAGAGAACGCCACAAAGATACTCCTCCAGAAGAGCAACTCCAAGACACATAATTGCCAGATTCACCAAAGTTGAAATGAAGGAAAAAATCTTAAGGGCAGCCAGAGAGAAAGGTCAGGTTACCCACAAAGGGAAGCCCATCAGACTGACAGCAGATCTCTCGGCAGAAACTCTACAAGCCAGAAGAGAGTGGGGGCCAATATTCAACGTTCTTAAAGAAAAGAATTTTAAACCCAGAATTTCATATCCAGCCAAACTAAGTTTCATAAGTGAAGGAGAAATAAAATTCTTTACAGATAAGCAAATGCTTAGTGATTTTGTCACCACCAGGCCTGCCTTACAAGAGACCCTGAAGGAAGCCCTAAACATGGAAAGGAACAACCGGTACCAGCCATTGCAAAAACATGCCAAAATGTAAAGACCATCGAGCCTAGGAAGAAACTGCATCAACTAATGAGCAAAATAACCAGTTAATTTCATAATGGCAGGGTCAAGATCACACATAACAATATTAACCTTAAATGTAAATGGACTAAATGCTCCAATTAAAAGACACAGACTGGCAAACTGGATAAAGAGTCAAGACCCATCAGTCTGCTGTCTTCAGGAGACCCATCTCACATGCAGAGACATACATAGGCTCAAAATAAAAGGATGGAGGAAGATCTACCAAGCAAATGGAGAACAAAAAAAAGCAGGGGTTGCAATCCTAGTCTCTGATAAAACAGACTTTAAACCATCAAAGATCAAAAGAGACAAAGAAGGCCATTACATAATGGTAAAGGGATCAATCCAACAGGAAGAGCTAACTATCCTAAATATATATGCACCTAATACAGGAGCACCCAGATTCATAAAGCAAGTCCTTAGAGACTTACAAAGAGACTTAGACTCCCATATAATAATAATGGGAGACTTCAACACCCCACTGTCAACATTAGACAGATCAACGAGACAGAAAGTTAACAAAGATATCCAGGAATTGAACTCATCTCTGCACCAAGCGGACCTAATAGACATCTATAGAACTCTCCACCCCAAGTCAACAGAATATACATTCTTCTCAGCACCACATCACACTTATTCCAAAATTGACCACATAATTGGAAGTAAAGCACTCCTCAGCAAATGTAAAAGAACAGAAATTATAACAAACTGTCTCTCTGACCACAGTGCAATCAAACTAGAACTCAGGACTAAGAAACTCAATCAAAACCGCTCAACTACATGGAAACTGAACAACCTGCTCCTGAATGACTACTGGGTACATAACGAAATGAAAGCAGAAATAAAGATGTTCTTTGAAACCAATGAGAACAAAGATACAACATACCAGAATCTCTGGGACACATTTAAAGCAGTGTGTAGAGGGAAATTTATAGCACTAAGTGCCCACAAGAGAAAGCAGGAAAGATCTAAAATTGACACTCTAACATCACAATTAAAAGAACTAGAGAGGCAAGAGCAAATACATTCAAAAGCTAGCAGAAGGCAAGAAATAACTAAGATCAGAGCAGAACTGAAGGAGATAGAGACACAAAAAACCCTCCAAAAAATCAATGAATCCAGGAGTTGGTTTTTTGAAAAGATCAACAAAATTGACAGACCGCTAGCAAGGCTAATAAAGAAGAAAAGAGAGAGGAATCAAATAGACGCAATTAAAAATGATAAAGGGGATATCACCACCGACCCCACAGAAATACAAACTACCATCAGAGAATACTATAAACACCTCTACGCAAATCAACTAGAAAATCTAGAAGAAATGGATAATTTCCTGGACACTTACACTCTTCCAAGACTAAACCAGGAAGAAGTTGAATCCCTGAACAGACCAATAGCAGCCTCTGAAATTGAGGCAACAATTAATAGCCTACCCACCAAAAAAAGCCCAGGATCAGATGGATTCACAGCTGAATTCTACCAGAGGTACAAGGAGGAGCTGGTACCATTCCTTCTGAAACTATTCCAATCAATAGAAAAAGAGGGAATCCTCCCTAACTCATTTTATGAGGCCAACATCATCCTGATACCAAAGCCTGGCAGAGACACAACAAAAAAAGAGAATTTTAGACCAATCTCCCTGATGAACATCGATGCAAAAGTCCTCAATAAAATACTGGCAAACCGGATTCAGCAGCACATCAAAAAGCTTATCCACCATGATCAAGTGGGCTTCATCCCTGGGATGCAAGGCTGGTTCAACATTCGCAAATCAATCAACGTAATCCAGCATATCAACAGAACCAAAGACAAGAACCACATGATTATCTCAATAGATGCAGAAAAGGCTTTTGACAAAATTCAACAGCCCTTCATGCTAAAAACGCTCAACAAATTCGGTATTGATGGAACGTACCTCAAAATAATAAGAGCTATTTATGACAAACCCACAGCTAATATCATACTGAATGGGCAAAAACTGGAAAAGTTCCCTTTGAAAACTGGCACAAGACAGGGATGCCCTCTCTCACCACTCCTATTCAACATAGTGTTGGAAGTTCTGGCTAGGGCAATCAGGCAAGAGAAAGAAATCAAGTGTATTCAGTTAGGAAAAGAAGAAGTCAAATTGTCCCTGTTTGCAGATGACATGATTGTGTATTTAGAAAACCCCATCGTCTCAGCCCAAAATCTTCTTAAGCTGATAAGCAACTTCAGCAAAGTCTCAGGATACAAAATTAATGTGCAAAAATCACAAGCATTCTTATACACCAGTAACAGACAAGCAGAGAGCCAAATCAGGAATGAACTTCCATTCACAATTGCTTCAAAGAGAATAAAATACCTAGGAATCCAACTTACAAGGGATGTAAAGGACCTCTTCAAGGAGAACTACAAACCACTGCTCAGTGAAATCAAAGAGGACACAAACAAATGGAAGAACATACCATGCTCATGGATAGGCAGAATCAATATTGTGAAAATGGCTATACTGCCCAAGGTTATTTATAGATTCAATGCCATCCCCATCAAGCTACCAATGAGTTTCTTCACCGAATTGGAAAAAACTGCTTTAAAGTTCATATGGAACCAAAAAAGAGCCCGTATTGCCAAGACAATCCTAAGTCAAAAGGACAAAGCCGGAGGCGTCACGCTACCTGACTTCAAATTTTACTACAAGGCTACAGTAACCAAAACAGCATGGTACTGGTACCAAAACAGAGATATAGACCAATGGAACAGAACGGAGCCTTCAGAAATAATGCCACACATCTACAACCATCTGATCTTTGACAAACCTGAGAAAAACAAGAAATGGGGAAAGGATTCCCTATTTAATAAATGGTGCTGGGAAAATTGGCTAGCCATAAGTAGAAAGCTGAAACTGAATCCTTTCCTTACTCCTTATACGAAGATTAATTCAAGATGGATTAGAGACTTAAATGTTAGACCTAATACCATAAAAACCCTAGAAGAAAATCTAGGTAGTACCATTCAGGACATAGGCATGGGCAAGGACTTCATGTCTAAAACACCAAAAGCAACGGCAGCAAAAGCCAAAATTGACAAATGGGATCTCATTAAACTAAAGAGCTTCTGCACAGCAAAAGAAACTACCATCAGAGTGAACAGGCAACCTACAGAATGGGAGAAAATTTTTGCAATCTACTCATCTGACAAAGGGCTAATTTCCAGAATCTACAAAGAACTCAAACAAATATACAAGAAAAAAACAAACAACCCCATCCAAAAGTGGGGAAAGGATATGAACAGACATTTCTCAAAAGAAGACATTCATACAGCCAACAGACACATGAAAAAATGCTCATCATCACTGGCCATCAGAGAAATGCAAATCAAAACCACAATGAGATACCATCTCACACCAGTTAGAATGGCAATCATTAAAAAATCAGGAAACAATAGGTGTTGGAGAGGATGTGGAGAAATAGGAACACTTTTACACTGTTGGTGGGATTGTAAACTAGTTCAACCATTATGGAAAACAGTATGGCGATTCCTCAAGGATCTAGAACTAGATGTACCATATGACCCAGCCATCCCACTACTGGGTATATACCCAAAGGATTATAAATTATGCTACTACAAAGACACATGCACACGTATGTTTATTGCGGCACTATTCACAATAGCTAAGACTTGGAATCAACCCAAATGTCCATCAGTGACAGACTGGATTAAGAAAATGTGGCACATATACACCATGGAATACTATGCAGCCATAAAAAAGGATGAGTTTGCATCCTTTGTAGGGACATGGATGCAGCTGGAAACCATCATTCTTAGCAAACTATCACAAGAAGAGAAAACCAAACACCGCATGTTCTCACTCATAGGTGGGAACTGAACAATGAGCTCACTTGGACTCGGGAAGGGGAACATCACACACTGGGGCCTATCATGGGGAGGGGGGACGGGTGACGGATTGCATTGGGGAGTTATACCTGATATAAGTGATGAATTGATGGGTGCTGACGAGTTGATGGGTGCAGCACACCAACATGGCACATGTATACATATGTAACCTGCACGTTATGCACATGTACCCTAGAACTTAAAGTATAATAAAAAATAAAATAAAATAAAATAAAATAAAAAGAATAATAATAAATTTAAAAAGCATTTTCATGGAGAATTGTAGGCCAGAAGATAGAAAGCATTTAAAGTATAGTTTGAGGAAGGCCTAATACATGTAATAATGAAATCAATATTTGCTGAGTGCTTCAGAAGTGCTACATCTTGCACTAGACCACTTTACAAGCATTAAGTCATGTAATTCTCACCTCATTGTGATATACTTGCTAAGGTCTCTTTGGCTAGTAAGTTGCCAAATTCTTCAGTGTAACTATTGCTGATTGCTAAAATATTTGCTATGATACAAAATGTATTTTATGAGATATTATTTTACTCCGTAGTAGTTTATATCATTTTATACTGACATCAGAAAATAAAATTTAATTACCACTGTTAGTCATGCTGCTGGTATCATGTATGTTCTCTGTGTAGCCATTGGTGGCTCAAACTGACACTACCGTAACATTTCTAAAACTGCAGACTCATTGTGATCCCATACAACAATTGCAGGAGTGTATGCATTTCCTATCCTGGCATGGCCTTGGCTAGTTGCCTCCTCTGACTAGGATCCACTCGTTATCCACGTGCTGATGTGTGAGATGATGAGTGCATGTACCTAATTAGAGAATTTCCAGCAATCTGGAGAAAAAGAATCGGGAGCTCTATATCATTTCTCAGATTCTGGCTATATGTGGTGGACAGGATATAATTTTTCTATGCTGATAAAAAAATGCAACATCTTTTCTTTGAAAGTAGAAGACCAATTTTTACATATGACACCTGAGACCATTTGAAATAAAATTTTTGAAAACCAGAGAAAAATTTGGCTGCCTCAATTTCTTGGCTAGAAAGCACTCTCATAAAATTTAGATTCTTCCCTTGGGGGCATATCTCTAGATTTGGAGAAACTTGGATAGCAAGGAATTAGAGTGATACCACAGCTTTAAACACCAGCATGAACATGCAAGTTTTTCTAATCTTATCAACTTCTCAATACATGAGGACCTTAGTGATACAGCTTGAAAATGGGGGCAAATAAATCCCCAACTTTGTAACCCTCAAGATAGTGACCTTATATAAAACAAATATGAGCATACTTACTTTGAAGAAATGTTTCTATGCATATCAAATGATTTTGGATAATTGAATCAATGACTTAATGATATGACCAAATCTAAATCTTAGGAAACTGTAGTTGCAGGGAGTCCTTTTCAGAAAACTAATAAAAACTGAGTAAAATATTTATAGAAAAAATGTACTCACGTCAACAGAAAAAGATATTCTCTGGAAGTACTTTGACCATTTTTACTGCAGCTTTTAGAGATATCTTTAATTTCCTGAACAAACAGAGGGTTGCGATACATAAGTTAAATTACAAAACTTGTTTTTATTACCCAACAGCATTCTTTTTCAGATGAACTTAGTTTTATGTTCATGAAAGCCATAGAAATTCTTCTTATTTGGCAAGATTATCAAATTACCAATACAAAGGCCATAAGCCCTAACCATGTTTGTGTAACAGTTGAAACAGAGAGGCTGCTAATGATTTGAACTCCCTGTATTATTCTACCAACTAATTTCTCAAAACTGCTATGTACAATATTTTTTCAACTCCTGTTGAGAAAATGCACACTTGATTTGCTCTTATTAAAATCATGCACAGCATAGGAAAAATGTCAAAATTCCAAAGATACATATCATTTGATTGGATATACATTCATTCATCTTAATTATTTTTGACATCTTCTGCATTATGCTACAAGTGTATCAAGATAAAAGAGAGAGCTTATCTCCTGTAAGAGCAGTTTATTGAGAATGACATACTATTGTCATTATCTGAAAATCCTAAAAATCTACTTTAAAAATACAGGAAAATAATGAAAAATATAACCTAAAGGAAATACAGCTATGCAAAGTAACATACCATGTCATATGTTAGTTGCTAAAAAATATTTCTTATAAATGCGCATGAAATACAAAGTTGCATTCAATAATATTTTCTTAAATATATGTGAAGTACACCTTGCAAATTGTTAAATTCCAAAATAGTGAGAATTTCTCAAACAATCATTTCTGAGTCAAATGATTGTATACATGTTATGGTTAAGTATTACATCATTTTATCTTAGCTTAGGAAAAGGTTCAGCTTTCTCATATGTTGTTATCATCATTCGAAGGTCTGAAATTACAGACCTGTAGAGTTACACACAATAAATAGGCAGAACAATAATCAGAACTATTTATTCTAGGATCTCTGTCAAAGGAGATATAGGGGAAAACATAGTTACTAGAAGGCAATTGTGAATTCACAGGGGTTTAACATTCTCTTCAATGACCCGGATGGGCTAAGTTTGAAAAATATCTGAAGATGAGTGAGGAAGACTGAATAATAGGTAAAATCAGCTGTGAAAGTACCCTTTTGAAATTTGAACAGTGATCTGAAGCAAAGGGTGGGGTAGTGGGGCATGAACAATTAATACATGTTAGATGTTTCATCTGAGTTAGACAAAATATATCATAAATATAAATTAAGACAAATATCACTTATATATTAAGCACATATGTGTGTGTGTGTGTGTGTGTGTGTGTGTGTATATATATATATATATGTATGTATGTATGTATGGTTATGTAAATTGAAGAAAATCCAAAAGGCAATAGTGTCAGTATACAGATAAAGGAATTCTGAGGATAACTTCGAGGCACTCTTTTATGTAGATGAAACCTAGAGACCTTATACTTATTCTTCTTCTTCCTTCTGCTTAATCCCATTCTGCATGATCTTTCTAGCACAGCTTCTAATTGTCTAGTACCTTGATCCTTTTTCATCAATGCCCTTGTTTTGGACACTTTCCTTTTCTCGATTCAGCTTGTTCTCACTAGGATTAATAATCTCCAAATACTCTGCATTTTACTATAGGCTGCTTTTGAAGTCTGTAGTATCTGTTCATCACCATCTCAAGGCCAACCACCGTATTAACATTTTTTGTTTGATCTTGGGACCCCTCAGCTTTGCTTTCAAACTTTTTATAAATGTGACTGCATATTACCTAGCCAACAATACCACCTCTGCTCCAACAAAAACATAGTGATTAAGTTACATGTACCTTTTTCCTGTTTATTCTTGCTGCTGAGCTTGAATTCCTTCTTTCTTTCAAACCTCTTTTAAATGTCGTGGATTTCCCTCTGCCAGTCCCCAGAATTCCCATCCTTCGAGAATTAGCTTGGGTCTTGCTTATTTCAGAAATACCACTCCAATAAATCTAGTCACATGAAGACCATAGAATTATAGAATTATTAAATTCTAGAGATGGAAGGAAACTTTAGGAACATGCAGCAACAATTTAGTCTTCAGAAAGATAAGAAAAGGAGACCTCAGTTTTAAGATGAGTTGAATTCATCTAGCTGCTAGAAGACTGTCCTTTCCTCTTCCATAATTTTTTATGCTTTTTATTACTTAATTTAGTAGGGGAGACCGCATAGTCCTCTATGGAAAACTTAAGAGTGGGACTCGAATCTGTGCTTCCAACCCAAATCGGCTAATTATTCGCTGTATAATCTTATAAAAGTCAGCCTTTCTCCCTTTTATCTTCAAAATATCAACAATAATAAATATCTCAAAATGTCATTGTAAGGATTTAGTAAGAGAATGAAAGTGATTTCTTCATTATACTATCTTGCACATAGTAGGTCCTCACTACATATTTTGTAACTAATTGCTTAATTTGTGTATGTTTTATTTTTCAAACTTACACACAGTCTTCTAAGGACAAGAACAGTATTTTTACTTTTTCCTTCATTTTCCTTTTATTAACTAATATCATAATTATATATTAGACATTTGATACATAATTTTTTAATACATGTAACTCTCTCTTTATATTTCTCCCTTTATATTTCTTCTTGTTAATCTCTTACTGAAGGTGTGTTCACAAAGGACATGAAGATGCCTTATCTTGAAGGCTTATAAGAGAGCTGCGCTCACTAGCTGGATACTTATACCAAAAAGCACAAATAAGGAACAAGTGAGTGTGCCACTTTAAAAAATATATAACGCTACCAAGTTTCTATTTACCAGTGTTTGCCAATAATTTGAAGAACTCTTATTTACTGTAGTCAGAAAGTGTCAGTTTCCACTGAGCAAAAGGACTTTGTAATATTAGGGAGAATTCTTCTTGAATCTGACATTGTCAAACATTGGAGATTTTATAAAATCACATTTTATGCGCATTTTTATAAAATATTTAAAATGGAGCAAATTTGTACTTTGTTCTGAATAATTAGTGTCAGGGCTCTTGTGGAACTAGACTAACATTCTGAATGGATTAATGCTAGCTTTGCTACATGGTGGTAATATTGGCGGAGGTACAACTAACAAATGCCGATAACATCGTCAAACAGAATTTCTGTGACTAATTTTGCACAGTGCTTCCTTCAGTCTTGTTCTGTCATTTTGAATGCAGTAAAACTGTATTTGAGCATGGAATAAATTGCATGAACACTCAATATTCAGGTAATCTCTGATTCTATATCCTGGTATCATAAAATTAATATAATACCCCCACAAGAATACTTTTTAAAGAAAATAAATATATTAATTGGGCTGTTAAAAACATTTGAAAATAGGAATAATTCCATATTGGGCTATAGTGTCAATATATCATTAATGTTAATAAAGAGGCCAAAAACTGTTAAATAAAATATGTAATATTATTCATTGCTTCCGCATGCAGATTTGGCTGCTTAGGTATTTTTATATGAGGCACAAAGATTGCACTTTGGATTATAAACACATCAATATGCTTTCTTTAAATGTGGACACTGAATGTCCACATTTCAAACCAAGGGCTAAAACAGAAAATAAATTGCATGAATATTGTTTTTTAATAGTATAAAGGGAAAAAGATGCTTTTTTTTTTTTTTTTTTTTTTACATTTAAGGTATTTTTTACTGCCTCCTCCCAAACATTTTGCCATTTAATACCAAATAAATTCTTTCCTGAAGTCAGAAATACATGAGAGACATTTAAAAAGTCTTGAAGTTTATGGCATTTGTAGTCCAGTAATAACTCCAAGATAATTGGAAGTCCAGGATATTTAAATGAAAATAGTTAAACATTATTTTTTCTTGAGAGATATTTTTCCATCCCTTACTAGTTGTCAAACCACATATATTCAATTAAATATTATGGATATTTATAGAGATTCCAAATATTCTAGATATCCTTCTGTGCCTTTAGTTACACAGCTGTAGGATAACTGTCAATATAGATGTGTGCCTGTAATAAGAAAAAGAACATAGTCCCACTAGGAAACTAGAACATACACCTAACCCTTAGAATTCATTAAATCAAGAAGACTCTTCTCAGGCTAAAGAACTTACTGTAATCTCTATACCTACGGTTACTTCTTGGAAAGAACACTTGCTCTCTATCACTAGGAAGAGTCTTTTCACTATTTATAGTGCTTAAGTTGGCCCTCTAGCTCTAACATTTATTTCTCCAGGCTTTACAAACCTGGTTCCTTTAGCCTTTTCTCCTAGGACACATTTCTCAAATTGTTAATCATTTTTATTACTCCTCTTTGGTTTCTTTCCAAATTCTCTTTATCATGACTCAGTTAGGGATGTCTAAATGCAACCCACTATGCTAATAAATACTTGACCACTAGAGGAGTTAAGAAGAAAACGTCCTTTGTGATTTATATAGACACTATTTGCCTGAAGTCTCCCTTGTTAAGGATTAGGGATGGTGGACACCTTGAATTCTTGAGACATGGTTCTGAATGTTAAAAGCAGGGTATTTTAACAGAGCCAGAATTGGAAACTGATTCAAATTATGCAATTTGAATATATTCAAATTGGAAAATATTCAATTTATGCTATATAAAGGAATAAAAGCATCAGAGAGTAAAAGACAGAGAAAGCAAATTCCAACACCATAGGATCTGAAAGAAGTTGAAGTATTTCTGGTTCACCATTACTGGTTAGCTGACTATTTGTGTAGGATCAGGGCAGATTGAATTCCATGTATATTTAAGGCAGGTATAATTTTTGTTTTAGCTTCAGAATATTTGGCCCTTTTTCAGTTATTAAAACATATTTAAAGCTGATTTGCTTGCAATTATTCCAAATAAAATGGCATAGTAAAACATTGAACTGTGTACGGGAAATTTTCAATTTCCAAACTTCTCCCGAAGAGCCATTCATTTTGAGATATTAACAAAGTAGTGATGTTATTTGGCCAATTTGAGATCAATAAAATGGAACTTCTTTTCTTGCCTATCATATGAAAATATCATGTGTTTAGTAATTTTTTATATTTTATTCACTGTTTTTTCAGATTAGAGTAATTTTTTAAAAAAATACAAGTATAATTGTGACACATCCCAATTTTAACATATCCATCATATTTGAAATTAAGAAAAGTCACTGTGTTAGCAAATAAGTTCCAGGCTATATCCCTAGCTTATTTCCCTGTTCTTTCCTCTGTCCTAGCTATTTCACTACCCTACATACAAAGAAAAATGTTAACACTCCCTCTCCTTCACCCTGCTCTTCTGTTGACTGAACTCACGGCCACTAGCCCACTCCAGAGCCTCAGCATCCCACTTTCACACAATTTCATAACACTCCCCATAGCCAAGAGTTTGTAGTTATTTAAAAATTTATACTTTTATACATGTTATTTTTAAATTTTAAATTCCAATACTTTGTTTTCCCTGATTTTCGCTAATTGAAGATACCAATTTCAATTAGTATCTTTAATTTTTTAAAACAACACAACAGTTGACTACATATTTCTGATTACAAATTTTTCTTTGTTTGGTTTCTCAGAACTTATGCTCTCTGGCGTATCTCATACTGTGATAATAGTGTCTTTTTTGAGGTCCCAGCTATTCTAATACTTCATCTATCAAACATTACATACTGATGAATCATGGAGACTTGATCTACAACCTAGTTTCACTGAACTCCTTTTGTAGCAGAACTAATCCAAAATATGACTTCAACTTTCTTTTTTTCCCAGTATTGATGGTTTACAAATTATATTTGCTACTCAGACATCCTCCTGAGCTGTAGGCATGTGAGACATCCTTCTGGATAGCTCTCAGGAACCTTAAACACACACACACACACACACACACACACACACACACACACACACAAACACACATTTAAACAGGTACTCATTTAACCTGTTGTTCCTCTACATTTCCACCTTTTAGAAACGCAGCAACATCCTTTTAGTTCCTCAGTCAGAAACACCTTGACAGTCCTTTTTCAACCTGCTCTTCTGTTGACCGAATCCAAGTCACCACCCCATTCCACAGCATCAGCATTTCAATGTATTTATTTATTTATTTTTTGAGACAAAGTCTTGCTCTGTCACCAGGCTGGAGTGCAGTGGCGTGCTCTCGGCTCACTGCCACTTCTGCCTCCCAGGTTCAAGAGATTCTTCTGCCTCAACCTCTGGAGTAGCTGGGATTACTGGTGTGTGCCACCACAACAGGCTAATTCTTGTATTTTTAGTAGAAATGGGGTTTCACCTTGTTGGCCAGGCTGATCTAGAACTCTTGACCTCAAGTGATCTGCCCTCCTCAGCCTCCTAAAGTGCTGGGGTTATAGGTGCGAGCCACCATGCCCAGCCCTCTTACTTTCTTACTTGCATTTTTAATATTGCCCCCTTAAAGAGAAATGTATCTTTTGAAAATAGAAATCTAATTTTGTCACCCCACTATTTAAGTCCAATTTAATGTCTTTCTACTTCCCTTAGGTTATAAAAATGTGACCATGACTTACAAGACCTATCTTTAACATTTCACCAATCACATCCTTCCTTTTTTCGCTATTTCTCCTCTCTTCATATGGAATGTCTTTCAGTTTTTTTATGATAGTAGCAATGCCATTGATTTGAGATCTTTAGCCCAACATTACAGTAGTTATTCATGATTAACTTTCTTTCCCAAATTGTAAGTTTCTTAAAGACAGGGCATATCTAACATACTATCTGGCCTTTACTAAATGTTTGGTAAGTATTTGTTGAGAGACTGAAAGATCAAAACCTGAATGCTGTTAAAGGTGATGCGTAAGTATATTTATCAATCTATTTATTTTGTCATTTTCCCTTCTTTTCCTGTGATAGTGAACAATTCAGTATATATTGCCTAATTTCTGTATTTCTATCTCAATTTAACTTTACTAAGTTTTGGTTGTTGCTGTTACTTTGTTTTTACCAGTTTGTGCTCAGAAGAACTCCACTTAGTTCTTTCTCCTTCCTTCCTTCCTTCCTTCCTTCCTTCCTTCCTTCCTTCCTTCCTTCCTTCCTTCCTTCCTTCTTTTCTTCCTTCCTTCCTTCCTTCTTTCCTTCCTTCCTTTTTACTTTACTTCATTAATCTTATAATATTTAATACATTTTGCTAGGTACTTCACTATGTACTAACATTTAAAACATTAAAAAATAGTTTATAAGACACCTTTACTTTCTACCACCACATCTTAAGTTCCACATTGACTAATCACAACTCCTAGGAATTTTAATTAGAATCTCATTTTTAGAAGTGAAGGCTGTGCCTGAAAACTGTCTATTAGTTTCCATTGAACTTTGAATAAATACTAGTTTATCTGCATTTTTACAGTGCCTCTCATGAACTCATCTTTACCTACTCTTTGGTCTTTTATCATATCACTTTTACCTTTTCTCACTATGTTCTTTTTCACACAGAATTTTTTTTTTTTTTTTTTTTTTAAACCTAAGTCCCTTCTTCTTCAGGACTTTGGAAATGCTAGCTCCTCTTCCCGGTATCTTTCCAGGCATCTTGACATTACGTGTTTCCTCATTCCCTAATGGGTCCCAATTTTAATGTCTTTCTCTCAGAATAGTCCTTCTACCATGTAAGCTAAATTGGGTTTCTCTTCTATATTCTCTCCTAGCAATCTGCTCAATTATTTTCCTCAATGATAACTATGTATTTATCCATTCTAATGTTTATTAACTTTCTACCCAATCAGACTGTAAACTATAGGGCATCAAGGATCTTGTCTGTTTTGTTTATTATACTGTAAAGTCATGTCTCATCAGGTCTGGCCAAGAAATGTGCAGTGATTAAGTAAATAAATAGAATCTTTCAGTATCCAGATGTATCAATGAAATTGATACACTTTGGTTCTTTTTTTTTTTTTTTTTTTTTTTTTTTTTTTTTTTTTTTGCATCTCTGGAATGAATATGATTCAAGTCCTGCCAAGAAATTCCTTTGGTCTCTTTCTTTCTCCTGATCATATGTTGACAAACCAACACAAGCCCTCAGGTCCTGATGCCAGTTCAGAGGATCCCGGTTTTGCCTTTATCACATCCTGAGAGTGACAGTCACCTGACAACATGATGTCTTGTGCCCTTTGGCATGTCAGACTCTGGGCAGCTGGGCTGGGAGACATCCAGACTGACTCATACATTCAGTGGTGTTCTAGGGGACTACCAGGAATGTCAAGGGGCTGGCAGAGATATAACTTAAAGAAAAATTCATAGGCTGGGACAATTTTCACAGTTGAATCTGGGAAAACTCAAACAAAAAGAGTGTTATGCTGAATATTTCACTGCAAACTTACTGATGGTACTCCAAGCAGAACCAACTGTCATTTTCTTTGTACTATACTTGCTAGTAATTCAAAACTCATTCCCAACCGAATGCTCATTCCAGCTAATCCTCATTATGACAATTCACTTATTTCATACCCCTTTAATGCTTACATATTGGCTACATACCTATTGCATTGTAAATCATAGTTTAAAATCCTTTCAGAGAGAATCATTTTCTATTAGAAATATCATTCTATTTTGAGTCAGAAGAAAGGCATTTTCCACTTTTGCACAAATGTCTTACTCTTTCTGGGCTTCAATTTGTTTACTTACCAAGACTGGAATTCTAGTCATGCTTCTTTCTCAAAGATTTCTGTGGAACTGAAGACAAAACTCTGCAGTTTTGAAGAAACACAGAACACATCAAATGTTAGTTTTCAAAACTACATCTGTATCAAATCAACTTTAATGTCACATTCACTTCTTTTGTATTCATAATTATCTGGCTTTCTAAAACATGGCTATACATCTCCCTTTGTCTCTTTATTCTACGCTAAGAAAAGACTCTGCCAGTTTCTGCTGCCTGCACTCTGTTAGCTAGAAAGATTCATGGCATGGTAATCAGGTCCTGAAGACATAACAGCTTTGGGCTCACTGTTCCTTTTTCTGTTGTATTCCATAGAAATCTCACAGAAACTCTTTCTCTCTGTATTAGGTCCTGCACAGCTGCTTTAACAAATCATGACAAACTTAGAGGCTAAATAAATACATACTTTTTAAAAATTTTATAGTTCTGGAGGTCAGAAATCCAAAATGGGTTAGCATGGTTGCGTTTTTCCTAGAGGTTCTAGATGAGAATTTGGTTCCTTGTCTTTTCCAGCTTATAGTAGCCACCCCAATTCCTTAGTTTTGGGCTCTTTTTTCTATCTTCAAAGCCTGCAGTGAAGAATCTTCAAATCATATGTTCTTTCTTGTTTTTTTTCTCATCTGTCTCTCTCTCACATACATACCCCTCTGTTTTTGTGTGTTTTTCTCCATCTCTGACTCTAATTATGACCTTCTTACTTGTTTCTTGTAAGGAGCTTTGGATTGTGCAAACCAAAAGTAATCATCTTATCTATCTCCTGGTCCTTAATTTAATTACATCTACAAAGCACCTTTTGCCATGTAAGGTAACATGTTCACAGATATCAACAAGTTAAGAAACATTAGGACATGGACAATTTTGGAGGACCTTTATACAGCCTACCATACTCTTCTTTCCTCAAATAACTAAATTGGTGAGAAATGCATTTGACCACACAGTATGAACTCAAGGCTAACCTAACACAGCATTATTGCTTTCTGTCTTGTTGATACACTCATTTAGGTTGCCTCTCCCATTGCCTCACTACTCACTGCCATTTGATGACTGAAACACACACAGAACTTCATGCCTACCCAGTACACTTCCAAGTTCTTAGAGTCCAGCTTTTCAAAAGCCATGCCAGCATTATCCACAAACCTCACTATGGAGGGTAGATAGGCCTTCCTGTCACCATCACCACCCCTGCTACCTTGCAGTGTACATCGTATGTGAAAGATGACCTTCAGCACCACCAAGAACCTCTGTGATTGAAGGTCACTTATGATTGAAATCTGGATTTTTGCTGATACTAATGACAGTAGGTACCATTACTTACTCTAGGTCCAAGGATGTTGGTGACAAATTTCCATATTGGCTAAGTATCTATTTAGAAAACACATTCTAGAGATTTTTAAAGTAGCGACTTTTGCATACAAAATAGAAATGATGAATATCTTAATTTGGTGCTGAAATGTATATTTAATGTAATATTCTGACCAAAGCCCTTACGCTCTACATTGGGATGCCAGTAGCTCTTTTCCTTTTTTTTCACTAAAAACCTGTATAAAATCTTATTCTGGTAGGATTAAGATTAAGATCTGTTAATGTTATGATCATGTATATTACTGTTTTTTAAAATTTCTTCCTGCATTAGTTATATGTATATATACCCACACATACATATATATATATATATATATATATATATATATATATATATATCTTACTGATATATGGAAATAAACTAAAAGCATTTATCATGATCACTATGTATTATCTTTCATATATATATACACATATATAATTTTGTGTGTCTCATACTATTTTTTCCTACAAGGTTGAAATTCAAAAATAGCCTTTATACCTGTAACATGAAATATTTAACATGTATTTATTCTGATTTCAGATTTTAAATAATGGAACCTCCATTAGCTGATTTAATTAGGCGATGTTTCTCTCCATTATGCTTTATAAAGCATATTGTTTAAATGTATTCTTTCACTTCTGGTTCTACAAGTGTGTGTCCTTCAGCATTTGTCCAACTGTTGAGTGCTCGTTATGTGTTGAGCATAATGCTAAGAGCTAACATTTCAGAGGTTTGTAAAAACATCTTGGCCACTGCTTTCATGGAGCTTATGGTCAAGAGAGGGAGAAAGCAAGAAGCAAATAATTATACACATTGAAAACTTTCATAAAACATGCTGTAAAGAAAACTACAATGTTGCTATATGAATCTAAAACAGAAGAATTTACCTAGTCTAAATAAGCATGAAAGGCTCCCCTGAGCAAGAGACATTTAAGTTGAGACCTAAAAAGTCATTAGCAATAGACTAAGAAAGTTAAACTGGGTGAGAAGGCATTTCAGGCAGAGAAAACCATTCATATGAAGCCTCAAAGTCTGACACATGGAAAGCTGATGTGGTTTCAGTTAGTCAGCTCATTTCCTACATATCCTACTGACATATGGAAGTAAACTAAAAGTATTTATCATGATCTTTATGTATTATCTTTAATTGCAAAAAAGTATATGCACTCATACATATTAGTGGTAACAAGCACTGGGCTCTATATATAAACTCTGTGAAAACTCTATGAAATTACACAACTTTTTTTTATGTGAAAAAAAAGTTATTTCTACCAACAGCAAAAACATTTTGAGTCATGGGCTGGGTCTATTTTTTGGAGATTTCCTAACGGCTCCATATCTAGTGCCCTAGAAAAATATTGGCTGCCTGTCCATTAAGAAAAACATTAATCTATGGAACCAAAGCACAGAGAGATCCACAATTTTCTAAAGCAAACAATACTTTCTTTAAAAATTAACAGAATCTAAGCACTAGACATTCTCATGGCAACTTAACTTAGAGATATAGGACTAGGTAGCTATGACTATTTTTAATTAAATCTCTCAGACTGGGGGATTAAATTAAACAAAGTCCTTTTTCTGGACTTTGTTTTTTTCAGCCAAGCAAATTTTCATAATGACACATATCTATTATCAACCTTATATTCTAGAATAAATGAGGACTTTAAATACAGTCAAAAAGAGTGTATAAATATAACAATGGGAAAATTTTGGACCTACATGACTTGAAATGATCAGGTTATGAAATGAAACAGGAGGTTCATAGATGATACAGCATCAGCACAGTTGACAACCACCATAATTTGGGGGAAAGCCAGCTGCTATATCTTAAGTTTTATTCAATAAATAAATTCAGTATTTTATTGCTTAACTGAACTCATGATAAGAATACATGACCTAGTGCCAGACCATGAATTTTGTAACAGAAAACACATCATGGTGCCTAACTTATAATTCAAATTACAAACTAGCCAATGATCATGGAGTCATTTTTCCTACATGGTGAGTCATATAATTTACAACTTAGAAAAGCAATGACAATTCATCTTCTAATTTTATTTGTGATGCTTAACAATGTTATAGAGCATGTAAGTGTTTTCTCTCAGTGCTAAATTTAAAATCAATATAAATCAGATGTGTTTGAATTACAAAGTGTTTGCAATAGGAAAAACAACACAGCTTGTATCTGCAGTATTTATATTGTGAAAATATTTCTATATAAATAAATAGAAGTGTGAATGGCAACTTATTTTCAATTTTATCATTTTACCATTATATAAATATATAACAGATAACTCATATCTCTAAATGGAATAAGATGTAAATAAATGTACTAAAGAAGGACTCTCAGTTTGGTTTTAAGCAGAGATTAGTTTTCTATCGCTGGATGGACTTATTCCACTAAGTACCTCTCTTGCCCTGTCCATAGTCTCCCCTGGTTTATTTTCTACACAGTAATAAGGAATCTTTGAGTAATGTAAGCAGGTTTGTATCAATTCCCTGCTTAAAATACACATCACATTGTTCTTCCATTGCTCACAGGATTCTACTTCATATGATTCCTGCTCAACTCTCTGGCCTCATCTCATGCCACAAATCCACCTTGTTTACTGTGCCTCAGCCTAACAAGCATTTTTTCAGTTTTTAATATAGTGCAAACTCTTTTCAACCTCAGGGCCTTTACACAAATCAGTCTCTTTGCGAAAACACTCTTCTCCTGCTATATAGCATGGCTGGCTTCATCTCACCCTTCAGTTCCAAGTTTAAGATCACCTTGTCAGAGAAGCCTTTTCTCATCACTCAGTGTTAAGTAGGTCATTTTCCCAATACTAATGTACACCTTTATGTTTTTATTCTCTGACTCTTTGATCTTTTCCTTCATTGGAGTTTATTAGTTTATTTACTCTGTTCACTAAACAAGAAGGATAGAAACCAAGTTTTTCTTATGCAATATAATATTCTTAGTTCTGGTAAAGTGAGTAACATTTTTAGGTGCTCTATAGAAACTTACTGACTGCTTGACTAAGTGAATGAATGAAAGAGGAAACTTCTTGGTTGGGGCTCGGTGGCTCATGCTTGTAATCCTAACACTTCAGGAGGCTTAGGCAGGCAGATTGCCTGAGCTCTGGAGTTCTAGACCAGCCTGGGCAACACAGTGAAACCTCCTCTCTATTAAAATACAAAAAGCTAGCCAGGCATGGCAGCATGCGCCTGTAATCCCAGCTACTCTGGAGGCCGAGGGAGGAGATTTGCTTGAACCCGGGAGGCAGAGGTTGCAGTGAGTTGAGATCGTGCCACTGCACTCCAGCCTGGGCGTCAGAGCAAGACTCTGTCAAAAATAAAATAAAATAAAAAAGAAAGAGGAAATCTCTTTGTTGCAGTTATGCTTTAATGCTCATCACATCTGACACACTGAGAGAATATGCTGAATGAGAGGAATATCAACTGTTGTGCAGCTGAGCATGGGGATTCTACTGGGGGTGTATTATTAGAGTTTCTTTTGTGCCTAGGTGTCTTTTCAGTCTTAGGAGTTCTAGAAGAAAAACAATTTGTATGTTATTGCAATTTACATATTATTGTCTGGTCCTCATTGACTAAGCAAAGTGGTTCCAGATGAACACACATGGAGCATCATGGATCACTGGGTACCAGACGCTTTAGCCAGATCACCCTCACATCTGTATAATTACTGCTCCTTGGCATTCTTCAGAGCAGTGCACATGTCTTGTAGTGTTCTGGTTAGGGAGGGGGCATATTTTTTAAAGAATAACTTGGGTAACTACCTTGAGGAAATCTAGTTTTCTGGTCCAGACATGGAAAATTGCTCATGTGATTATGATTAATGCTCCCTTTGAATGAGAGGAGTACAATATTTAAAGAGAAATGGTCTATGCTTAAAGATTATTTCACTGAGGGTGGAGGATAAGAATTAAAACATAAATCAATGTTTTTAGAAACATATATTTTGACTTTTGAGAAAAGGGGCCACAAATACATTTTTTCTGTGGTTTTCATGGCAAAATCTTAAATTCTTGCCATTAATGGTAGTGTAGGACTCATGAGAACCCAGGAATCTTGACTAAAAGTCAGGAGACTGCACTTAGGTGAGAGCAATATTAGCATCTTTTTAATTAACTACTTTTGACATCCTCATCATTCAAAAGTAGAAAAATTCCAGACTAATGTTATCAATGATTAAATCTAAGTATTACTTTATAAGGTACCCAGTAGATTAAAATAGTAGGGTTACAACCTAGATAGATCTAATGAGGTCCAATACCGCTGTATGATAGTTAAGTTAATATACAAAGTAGTTTTTCAACTGCTTAGCCTTTTCTGTAATCTTAGAGATGGTCCTAAAACAACAAATGATATACTGTCTTACTGATTATCTATTTATATACTTATGAAATTTTACATCAAATATCACAAAATATTTTAGTTCAGTTTCTTTATGTACATAATGTTTTAAACATTTTACTTCTGTAAACTTGGATTTTAATGGACCAATTATTAAAGCTTATGTGAATATAATTATACATGTATATATTTACTGTAATCAACTTTAAGTATATTTCTGCTCTGAAACCTTCTTAATTTAGTAGGATTATTGCTTTTACCATTACAATATGCTTAAATAAAATGTGTATTTATATAATCACTATAAAGATAATTTTATCTTCAATATTGAATTTAACTTTTTTTGCAATAGTACAATCACAATAATATCTGCAGTTTGTGTCAACTGTAGTAACTCTTAAAACATAAAAGTCAAGCTAATTTTAGAAATAACTAATTTTCTATTTAGTTACCTGATAATACTTATACAATTTTGACATTTTAATTATTTGAAAAGTATTCTTCTGCTTCTGTAGTTAATACCTTAATAGTCATCATTTCATATTATAAATATGCATTTAAAACTTTTAATAAAAATGTGCAAAAGTCATTTAGAACCATGGGCATTTAATTTAAATGAAAAGTCATACTTTTTCTATACACAACTTCTGTAGCTGGATATGTTAAATCATGTCTTTGAATACAATTGTTTTATAATAATTTCTAACATGTGAATCAGATGCTAATATTGCTTCAGCATTTTTGTTTCTTATGGTCTTTTTGTTTCTTTTTTTAAAAACCTAGTCATATAGTCATACCTGGCTATATATATATATATAACTTATTTTAGGTTCAGTGTTACATGAGTAGGTTTATTATATAGACAAATTGTGAAACTCGGTGTCTTATGAGCTTTATGTGATTAATGATGTCACTCTGGTGCCAATGGTGGATAATAAATGTCAGTATACATTTGAAGACAGTTATTCATTTATTTTCAATATATTTAAACAGACAAACTTAATGTGTGATTTTTTTCACTAAATACATCCTTTTATATTTTTATTACTCCCTAAAAAGTTATAACATTTAAAAATAACATTACAATCAGTAAAAATAAATTAATAGTCTTACAGCATTTTATAAAAGTCAAAATCTCTATAGCAGCAGCATCCAAAATATTTTCTATAGGTTCTAAGACAAAACTACCGAAATCTTATTTACCAAATATATTTCATACATACCTAACCTATAATTCCTCATTTTTCCCACTGACTGCTGAATGTTGGTGTGATGGCTGCACACACTTTAAAGGCCAAGGCATGAGACATGTGCCCACTGGTTGGTACAACATATTTCCTGCAGAAGCCACAGCATAAATTACTTTTCCCACCAGCTTAGACAATAGAAGGACTTATCTGTGCTGAGCTGCTTACATCTGAGCACATTTTGAATGATACTCTTTCATTCTATGCTCGGAAGAGAGGTGTTAGTAACACAGTGTCTAGAAAGAGTTAGAAAAAAAGAAAATGAGCAATTCATACTTTCAGGTTTGACTTTTGTAAAACTGAAAACTTTGTTCAGTGTACTTGTATCTCCCATTAGTGTACAAGACCACTAGGCAAAAGCTGAAAGGACAAAATGGATGTTTATAAAACTCAGCTGTTACTATTAATTAAAAGTACTTTGTTATTAATGTCTATTAATTTCAAATAAAAAAATGTGACATACATTCTAAACTTGCTGTGACAATAGGACAAGAGTTGTAAAATTGGACACCCCAGCCAAATTGCAACAATATGGAGGTTCTTCTATGTATGGGAGAATCTAAATCTGTGAAACCAACAAGGTGTTTGTCAGCCAAATCCTAGAAGTAGAAATTTTTAAAAAAATGTTTGAAGTAGAATCAGATTCTAAAATGGAAAGACATTTATAGCAAGGTTCTACATGGTGCTCTCAATGGCCACAATAAAAATAGAGTTCCTGGATATTTGATGCTATCTCTTATACTCATAATGTTATTTATTACTGAGTCCTCATACTTCCTGTAACTCCAACATTAGTATCTCCATCATGCATCTGTGCCTTATGTACTGACAGAGTGCTGTGACATTCTCCTACACTGGAGGTGTAGCATTCAGCCAAATGACCACAGTGCAACCAAGCTCAGGCCCTGCTGGAGGTAGAAATACTCAGAGTGCTTATTTTATTTTGTTTAGAAAGTTAGGTAAGTGGGAATATGATATGGGTTAAGTCAGTCAGATTCTCCTATGTTTTGCTTAAACTATTAGACAATGGCAAAGTCAGAATTTGAGATCTGAAACTTGCCAGAGTAAATTAGGGATAAAAACATGCCATGCTGTCTAACACATAGGGTGAAAGAGTGACATGAAGACCATATTGGCCTGTGTAGCTCAAGTTAGGGTGTCAAAAGAGGGAGGGCCCTAGAAAATATGTTCTGTGGTAGCCTTATATGAGAGGAGAATGGGGATCCGCAAAAAAGAGAAGTGTTAGATGATCAAAATACCCAAGAGTTCAGTAGGTCTGATGAAGCTGTATATGCTGTAGAAAAGAAAGTAAGAGACCAGTTGACTTGGGAGAAATTATAGCACTCATAAGCAAAGCAGAGATTGATTTTTACTCAGGCAGAGGTTTAAAACCCCAAAACCAGAACACACATTACAGACCCTTCTCAGTAACATTGTGATGGTTAATACTGAGTGTCAACTTGATCGGACTGAAGGATATAAAGTATTGATCCTGGGTGTGTCTGTAAGGGTGTTGCCAAAAGAGATTAACATTTGAGTCAGTAGGCTGGGAAAGGCAGACTCACCCTTAATCTGAGTGGGTACCTTCTAATCAGCTGCCATCACAGCTAGAATATGAAGCAGGCAGAAAAATGTGAAAACAGTGGACAGGCCTAGTCACCCAGCCTACATCTTTCTCCCCTGCTGGATGCTTCCTGCCCTTGAACATAGGACTCCAAGTTCTTCAGTTTTGGGACTCAAACTGGCTCTCCTTGCTCCTCAGCTTGTGGATGGCCTATTATGGGATCTTGTGATCATGTGAGTTAATATTTAATAAACTCTTCTTTAGATCTCTCTCTCTCTCTATATATATATATATAGATATAGATAGATAGATATTGATATAAATAGATAGATATAGATATAGATGAGAGATATATATATTATATCTAAGCCCTTAAGCGTTGTCATATGATACATAGGTTTCCTGATTTTCTAACAGAATATATATATATTTGTTATTAATGTCTATTAATTTTAAATGAAAAAAATCTGAAATACATTCTAAACTTGCTATGACAATAGGACAAGAATATATATATATATATATATATATATATATTCTATTAGAATCCTATTAGTTCCGTCTCTCTAGAGAATCCTGACTAATACAACCACCATGAGATTATATGGGAGTCTGAATCTCCTGTGGACATAATGAAGAACTTGAAAACAGTTGCTGCTCAGAGTGAGACAGAAGAGAAAATTACAACTAGTTATTTCTACCATAGGTTATTTCCAAGGCTTTTTTATCACGTTCTTTCTAAACTATTATTTTGCTCAAGATTCATTTTAGCATTTTACTTCCACCTTTCAATTATATATTTTCTGAACGTTTCCACCTACTGGTAGATTGTCATTCCAAGATCTTCATGTCTTACACCTTTTAACTTTGAGTCCTTTAGTCCTATCTGTATTTCCCTCTCCCTATTTTTAAAATCTAACTCCATCAAAGTTCTCTCCTTTTGTTACCTTAATATTGCCATTCCATAACTTCCTTAATATTAAATAAAATAGTGCATTCATATCTTTTTTAGACTCTCTGTATTCCTTTCAGGAACCATTACATATTCAGCCATAAAAAAGGATGAGATCCTCATTTGCAACAACATGGATGGAACTGGAAGTCATTATGTGAAGTGAAATAAGCTAGGCAGAGAAAGACAAGCATCGCATGTTCTCACTTATTTTGTGGGATCTAAAAATCAAAACAATTGAACTAGTGGAGATAAAGAATAGAAGGAGGGTTGTCAGAGGCTGGGAAGGGTACTGGTAGTGGCAGTGGGAGTGAGGAGCAGGTGGGGATGGTTAATGGGTAAAAGAAAAATAGTTAAATAAATAAGATAGTATTTGGTAGTACATAAGATAACTATGGTCAATAATAATTTAATTATACATTTTAAGATAACTAAAATAATATAATTGGATTATTTCTAACACAAAGGATAAATGCTTGAGAAGATAGATAACCCATTCTCCATGATGTGATTATTAGGCATTGCACACCTACATCAAAACATCTCATGTACCCCATAAATATATATATATATATACCTACTATGTAACCACAACAAATTAAATTTAAAAAATGTTAAAAAGAAAACAAAATTCTCCCCCAAAAAGAGAAACCATTACAGTTTGATGGAAAGATCATAGAGCACTAATTTGATAAAAACCTAGGTTTGTATCCTGACTGTGATCACTTGAGGCCATCACATACTATTGCTGTGCTTCTTATGTCTAACCTTAAATTCAAGAATATCTTTCCTTTGAAGCATTTCAGGGAGACTTAAAGAGTAAATATATGTGACCACAGCTCAAAAACCACATGATGTATAGAGGGACTGAAAAAAAAGATAGAGTGGAATCTGAATCGAATTCTAAAGCAGTACTCAACTTTTGAAGATAAATCAAAAGAAGGCATATATTCATTGAGTGTCATGTATTTACTGAGCATCTGCTGGATATCACTGTGTAAGGCACTGAGGATATAAAAATAAACAACAACAACCAAATTAAACACTGTCTTAACCTTCACAGAGCTTAGAATAGTAGTATGATTCTCTTAAAAATATATCCTGAACAAAGCTAAAACCAATTTCCTTGTGATGTAAGACCTCTCAGTAAAAGTTTTACTCATGCCAGACTTTCACAATCTCAGCTGGAAATACAAACAGGAATAACCTTTAATGAATACAGGCAGAGCCCTTAAGTGTTGTCATATGATACATAGATCTACTGACTTTCTTCTCTTGTCAAGCCACTGATTGGAGAGATGGGTAGCACCTAAAAGATATTTGCTAAAGGATAATAAAAGACAAGGGAAAAGGAAGAGCTCATTTATCTGGTAAATAAGGGTATCTGCACCTGCTGAAAAATAATTTTGGTTTGGATAAACATTTCAAATGTCAGGATAATTCAGAGTGGCAACTAGCAAATATCCAATTTTTTATATGGTCAACTAAGCCAAACTTCATCTACTCCAACTCTGTAAGTCTATCTATGACTAAATGCAAAGCAGTAGAAAATTCAAATAATGGTTATAACTTTCAAGTTAAAAATTTCAGAGTCTAGATTGCATTTTTTTTTATAAACAGAAAATCTGCTTTTGTGCTTTATAACAGAAACATTTTCAATTTTTTTCTGGTTGATTAACAAAGCTAAGAGCTTATATTTTCACTAGAACCCATGCTCTTTTCTGCAATCTTTCCTGGGGGATTTCTACTTGAAATAAAATCATGACGCAATGTTAGTTTTTTTTTTTTTTTTTTTTCCTGAATGGTTAAAATAATAACTACATCACACTAAGTCTCACAGTCCAGTCTTCTAAAAATCTGATGTTCAAAACAATGTGATAGGCAAAAAATAATAGTTTTTGAACAAAAATTATTGATTTTTGTAAAAGCTAACTTCAAACCACACTATAAATATATATTTTTATAAAGGACTCCATAATTGGACACACATAAAGTCACAGATACGACTTGCTAGAATATTAATGAAAGCTTTGTTTGAATGCATCTAACCATATTTTATCACCCAGATACAATCCAATAAATTTCTATGGCTGTATATAGTCAGAATTTTTAGAAGGGATAATAGGAATCAGATATGCTCTGATGCTGTGCTGTATGTGTTTGAACAGCCACAGTACATGAAATCTAGCAAGAAACCTGCTCCAAGCCATGGTCATGTCTCCAAGCTAGCTTAGCCTAAAATAAGTAGAGCATTTTCTTAATTATTCAGTCCAGAGAGCAAATCTTTTCCTAACTAGTTTTATTCTGGGGAGATTGTCAATTTAGTTACATCTAGCTATTCAACTTTAGCTAATATTTATGCTGTCTGTATATAGAATCTTGAAAAAATGGGGCATAAAAATTACATAAGAAATAGGTCAGGCGATCACTGTTACATACATATGAACGAAAGAGAGGAATTCTCATAAGGAGGATTTTCATTAATAAGTTCATATGTACTTATAGACTTACAAGTTGTAGCAAATTAAATAGCTCTTATATTTAAAGTTAAGTCTGACTACATCCAGGCACTGGAGCAATGTAGATTGTACCTGTAATGGAATTATAGTTAGATGTACAATGTTCCTGTTTTGATCTGAGAACGGCCTATAGTACATAGTACATAGCCATGTACATAGTACATATAGTACATAGCCATGTAGCCAACTTTAGAAAAAGAAAAAAAAAAGGAAGAAAATGGGAGGAAAAGAGAAACTGCGGGAGAGAGAGGAGGAGAAGAGAGAGGAGAGGAAGGGAGGTGGGGAGAATGAGAGGGAAAAATTACATAAGAATATTCAAGTCAAAACTTAAGAAAAATTACAATGAATAAAATTGAGTGGATCCAGTAGGGATGTTTTGATGAGTGATAATAGTTTTCACCTTAAACTCCTGAAAATTATTAACAGAACAACATAATGTATTTGTTATTTATTTTTGGTTTCACAAGATTTCCTCCAAGAAGTAGACCCTGAAATACAGGTTAGTGAAAAGGAAAGTAATTAGAAATTGCTCTTGTGATGAACACCTGTGCGGAGGGTAAGGAAGCAGTATTAAGATGAAGAAAAAGTTGAGCTGTGATGCAGTCTCAGTGAAGCTTTCAGCCACCTACAGTAAGCTTTGATGCCGAGATGTCCCAACAGAATTGTCCTGAGTTGGGGAGAGGAAGCCAGGCACTTACATTTTTTAATGGATCAGTAGTTTTGGGTTATGGGTTGCCAATGGTAGCGGTTATGACTTTTGGATGGCCACTTTTTCAACCAAAGCCCATCCTAAGGATTGCTGACAGATAAAGATTTTCTTCTGACAACTTTCCCAGTAGCTAAGGGATAAATCTTCTATTTTCAAAGACAATTCTGGAACAAGCAGGGACTAGGGTGAATCGACTGAAGTGCCTAGGGAACAAATTCAAGGAAATGCTCACCTTTACTTGAGAGGGTGTATCGCCTTAAATTCTGTACCCTATGTGCTTCGTCACTCCAAATTAGTGCTGGCTTTTTTTCAGGAGGGGGTATCACAGGTACCACCATAGATGATTCTTATATTGCTAAGATCCACTTCCTTCTGCAGGAGTTTAAGTAGTTCCTCTAGTATTTCAGAGTGCTTCTCTTCCTGAAAGAATCTTAAAAAAGAAAGATGAGTAGGATGAACTACAGTCCCAGCTACTGTTACTGGTCACAAGACTGCAAATTACATTCATCCACTTTCTTATTTTCTATCCATTCTATATTTGCCTCATCCTCAGGTAGCACCCCTACTGGTCTTAACGGTCTTCTTCATGGTGTGATTCAAATTCTCATCCTTAAATTATCTGTACCCTTCGTCACAGTACCCTTCTCAAACAGGGTGTCCACACTTGTTCACTTACTGTCAAATGGGCAAGAGAGCACCAAGAAGTAAACAAGTGAATTATCTATATACCAAACCAATTTTTTCAGCATCCACTGTGTAACGCCATCCATGTTTTCAGTTGCCTCTCTATCAGCTTAGTTACTGATACCAAGATGTTGACTCTTCTTCCCTGCTGATTTTCTCTCATGAAAATCCCAAAATCTCAAGTGGCAGCTATGACTTGTAATTCAATGGGATTCTTGCAGTGCTTTTAGTGGGCATGTTCTCTCTTTGAGAACCAGAACTTCTGAATTCATGGAGATTAGATGGGAAGCATAGATTCTTCAGGTGAGTTATTGGCAGTAATAGTAAGCAGAACCACTTCTGCTTTCAGACCCAGTTTACAGGAGCAAAATAGTGTACCTACTTGAGACACTGTACCATATATTTAAAAAAAATTTTAAGATATACATTGTATGTTACCTTGCAATACCAATGTCCTCACATATACTCACTCCCATATGTCCAACCACCTGCCTGTACCTCATATTTTCATGACCCTGATTTTCTAATGAATCCATATATACTTTAACCTTGAATCACTTTCTTTGTCACACTCTGGATGAACAGGTGCACAAGACAAAGCTCTGCTCACTGGATGATTTTTTTTTTTTTTTTTTTTTTTACTAATGTCTTTCAAGACTTCCCTGAGTAAAACTCTAGTTTAATAGCCATCCATATTTGAACGGTACCTACGTACGTACTAACCTGATGTATTAATTAACCAAATTTGGTCTTTTATCTCTTCCTTCAGAGTCATAAACAGTTTCCCATGCAGCTGTGAGGAAGAGATACTGATGCAAACAATGGCATGTGACATAGTGTTTTTAACTGCCCACTCTGTAGCTTGCCTGTGCCCTCTGGTCATGGATATGGTGCTTCCATTTTATAAGTAGTGTTGCTAGGTCTATCTGACTTTAAAACTTGGCAGGTCAGACATAACCAAAGATTTCTACACTGCACACTACTAAAGCTAGCAAAGCTAGCAGAGTTTTTTTTTTTTTTTTTTTTTTTTTTTAATGTATGGATTGCTTTATTTTTTGACCCAGTTTTCCCAGGTGTGAAATATACTACTTCCATCACCAAAATAACCCTTCCAGACAGTATTGTGTCTGGAATTGTGTGGGAGGTGCAAAATACAATTATTTGTTCTTTACTATGGAAGGGATGTCTGTGCATGCCTCAGACTACTGAATTTATAAAAAGAAAAACAATTTCTATTATGCCAGGTCTTTAAATATTTGTGTATTGGTCAATTTTGTGCTACTAGATCAGAATACCACAGACTGGGTAATTTAAACAGAATTTTTTTTGGTTACAGTTTTGAAGTCTTGGAAGTATAAGAATAGGGGGCCAAAATCTGGCCAGGGTTTTCTTGCTGCATCATCCCATGATGAAAGGCAGAATGGCACACATAAGCCAGGAGAGAGAAGAAGAGGGGGCTGAACATGTTCTTTTATGAGAAACTCCATCCAATGATAACACTCTCTTACAATGGTGGTATTAATCCACTAAAGAAGCCAGTGCCCTCATGACTCAATCACCTTCTATTAGGCTATACCTCCCAACACTACCACATTGGGGATCAAGTTTCCAACATATAAACTTTGAGGACACATTAAAACCATAGCATTTTATAATGTTTATAGCCAAATATCTGCAATATTTGTGTCTTACCAAGATTTCTAGTGTGCTAGTCTTTTTTGCTCTGCATTGTGTCTTTAATGTAGCAGACCACTTGATGTTCTGTGGGATGTTTCAAGTATCCAGATATGATCAGATTCTATTACAAAAGACGGAGGTTAAAACAGCCTAAGGAAAAATTTTGGAATACACACAGTCCTTCACTTCAAGGAAATGTGAAGGGTTGCTGATCCTGTTTTCTTACACAGTAGGAAAATGCATTCATCATATCAGTAGCCACATATCACATACTTGAGAAGGTATTAACCTGCTGTAGCAAGGATACCATATTTAGCATAGAGGCAGTAATCAATGCTACTTCTTGGTTGGGTATGCAGTCACCATCATCTGTGTCTTGCAAACACAGACGCATCTTCAGGATCTGTGTGATTTTTTTTTAGGGCAAACTGGTAAAGTAAATAAAATAAAATAAAATAAAATAAAGTGGGCCATTTTGCCAGCATTCTTTGCGTCTTTATGGGTGGTGCTAATTTTTACCATTCTGCCTGGAGTATGATTTTATTTGGCCAGTAGTTGGTAGAGATAATTTTAGAGATTCCCACTCACTATGAATGTTTATGACCCACTGTAGAGGCTACGACAACTGCCAAATATGTCTATTGCAATAATACATCTGAAGATTGGGAAAATGACTAGTAGGTGAACCTACACATTCAGTGGACCCACTGTGACATGAACCTTGGCCTGGACTCCATTTGTTACTTCACTTCCATATACCTCCACTCTAACAGAGCCCATGGCAACATTCTGATCTCCAAGTGTAAATATCAAATAGAACACTGTGTCCAAAACATTTTAAAATACTTGAATAATAATTTTTCTAAATGGTCAGTTACCCAAATCATTAGTTGGAAGTTGTTTTAGGGAATTATTAGAGAATCAATATTATGCACACTGCCACAGTGTTTTAAGATCCTTACTCCTAAAGACCTGGCCTCTCATTAAATGCAGTCCAGTTATAAAATTGGCTCAAGTCTATAAACAGGATAATGGCTTATGAGTCTCTGTTAGGAACATTGCCCTCAGCTTGTTGCCCACCCATCCTTAGTAATTCCTCATTGTGCAGATTGAGCAACACTCTTCGGAGTCTAGGGATTTTTACGTACTTAGCTTTCTAAATGTCAGCTCTCCTTGGCTGTCCCTTGGACTTTACTTCTTATTATTACAATAAGTCTATACATTTGGTTTCTTATAGTTTAGCAGTTTAGCATCATCACCTGGACTCTGTTTTTGTTTGTTATTTGTTTTTTTTTTTTTGTTTTTTGTTTTTTTTTTTTAGCATAATTCCCATTTCTAAGCCCAGTTCTCAGACAAATTATCTTATGGTCATCCTGGACTACCAAGGAGAACCACTGCTAAATTTCTTAGTGATATTGCTGTATCCTCACCAGGACATTTCTTATCATGTTAGAAATGATATGATGATACAGTGTTCAAGCCTTTTTATGAAATAAACCATATGGTGAGTTTTCAGCTTAATGTATCTGCTCAGACATGATCACTTCTTTGCTTTTTATCCCTTTTTTCCACCATTTGCTATGTCAATTCTATCTCATTGGTGTAGGGGAATTGCATCTCATGTTTCTAGGTGTCATTCTAGCAGCATGTTTGCACTATTATTTTGGAAACTGATCAAGGCAATAAATTCTGTATCCATAAAGAGGGCTTCCATATTGAAAAATACTCTTACTGAAGTGAATGTTCCAACTTCCCTTGATCCATCATTACTCCTTTAGCATATGCTTGTGCATGTCTATGTCCTATAGCTCCATTGGGAAAAGGTTATCTCCTTGTTAGTAAGCTTAGAAAGTCCCTGGCTTGGTATTTTGTGACTTTTCATACTGGCCTAGTAGGATAGGACATGGAGTATGTGTAGTCATATAGGGGAGATAGCTCTGTATAATCTTGAATAAAGTCGAGAGCGTTAGTTCTGCTATGAAATAGTTGAGAAATTTAAAGGACTCTCAGGATCCAGGGAATTATGGGACTTAAAAGATTTGGGGGTGCCTTAATTCAAATATCTAGAGTTATGCTTTTTTTTCTTCCCAACTAAGACCCTGACCTGGCTATTACTTATCTCTGTCTTTTGAGATTTCAAACTTTTTTGAATCTCCTGAGAAATGCCCTCCTACTGCAGGAGATGAGAGCCTCTTTTCATGTTACCAAGATAATCTTCTGATTTTTATGCATAGCTTTTAATTGCGTTAATAGCTCCCAGTTTTTGATTGCTTTACCAGAGCATCAAGTAAGTTCAGCATGAGTCAATTCCACTATCTATGTAGTAATTATTTCCTCCATAGTTTTCAAATACCTAAAACCTCAAATCAGCAAATGCATTTCCCTTTGTATACAAGAGAAAGCAGTTCATTTAACAATTTCGCCGGGCATGGTGGATCAATCCTGTAATCCCAGCACTTTGGGAGGCCGAGACGGGCGGATCACGAGGTCAGGAGATCGAAACCACCCTGGCTAACACGGTGAAACCTCATCTATACTAAAAAATACAAAAAAAAAAAAAAAAAAAAAAAAAACAATTAGCCAGGCGAGGTGGTGGTCGCCTGTAGTCCCAGCTACTTGGGAGGCTGAGGCAGGAGAATGGTGTAAACCCGGGAGGCGGAGCTTGCAGTGAGCTGAGATCCGGCCACTGCACTCCAGCCTGGGTGACAGAGCGAGACTCCATCTCAAAAAAATAAAAACAATTTCACAGCTACATTTTACTGAGGATTATGAGTGCCTCATCTACCACCAAAGAAGAGGTCCTCATTTACCACTACATCAGGTGATCTGCTTCAAAAGCCCATCTTACATTGCTTTCCCATATCACTGCTGACAATAACTTTCACAGGCTGAGTTCCCTGGAAAGCAGTCTAAAAACAAAAGTTAGAGTTTAATGTGTATGAGGGAATGCTCTTGAGATTAATATTTGTGAAAGACAGAGGATGATAGTAAAATTTGGTGGAAAGAGAGAGTAAACTATGGTGAAGCTCTCAGCTTCACGGAAATCACTGCAGCTGGGATACAGTTACAGAATTGATGCAGTTTGAGCAACTATCTGGCATTACACCTCACATTGATCAGTCACTAGATATAAATTGTATGGGGAAGGGGGCAAGAACTTGGGCAAGGTGGTTTTTTCTGTGAAGGAAATCCCCAGAGAAGACTGATATCTGAAAGCCTTCAAGGTCTGTCTAAAGGCTTTTTCATCAACACTACCAAGAGGTGGGAGAGGAACTCCCTTTTCTATTGTGGTTGTGGATCTGACTGGTACATTAGAGCATCTACTATAGTTGGTACTTTTTTTGTTTTCTATCGAACTTCAGGAATCTGGTGTCTGTTTCTCTACTATACTAAAAATACAACTTCAGTAATTTTTTGCAGTAAATGTATTAAATAATTTTCCTTCCAAATCTTAGTTGATTACATTATTTTCTTTTCTTGAGATGTAGTTTCACTCTGTGGTGTGATCTTGGCTCACTGCAACATCCACCTCCCAGGTTCAAGCTATTCTCCTGTCTCAGCCTCCAAAGTAGCTGGGATTACAGGGACATACCATCATGCCCAGCTAATATTTGTAATTTTAGTAGAGACAGAGTTTTGTTGTGTTGGCCAGGCTGATCTTGAACTCCTGACCTCAAGTGATTCACTCGCCTCAGCTTCCCAGAGTGCTGGGATTACAGGCATGAGTCACTGCACCTGGCCTGATTACATTATTATGATTTATTGATTTTGCCAGTTAATACACTATTCTCTGACTTTTGTTATATTTCATAGTATTATAAATAATACTATGGAATAATAAATAATAATAATTAATTATTATATTATGTTATGTATGATAATAATTAATAGTATTATATTATTTATAATAAATAATTCATAGAATTATAAATAATTACCAAAATGTTGGTTTTGGTGTGAACAGAACTTTTTAGTCAGTTCAGCATCTAGCTAGGGTGCAATTCCTATTTCATAGGGTAAGAATGTGTTTAGTTTTGTTAGAAATTATCAGTCTTCTAAAAGTGTCTGAATCAACTTGCATTCTTACCTGCAATGAATAAGAGTTCCTGTTGCTCTGCATATTCACGAGCTATTCCTATTGTGGATTTTATTTTATTTTATTTTTTTGTAACCATCTAATAGCCATGTATTAGCTACTTGTTTCAATTTGCAGTTTCTCTGGACAAATTATGTTGAGTATTTTTTTACATGCTGATTTACTGCCTATATATTTTCTTTGGTGTTCCTTCTGTTCAGGTCTTTAATCTTTTCTAAAATTTCGTGGTTTTTTTCTTTGTTTGTTTTTAAGAGACAGGGTCTCACTCTGTTTTCCAGGTTGAAATGTCATGATGTGATCATAGTTCACTGCCGCCTGAAACTCCTAGGCCCAAGCAATCCTCCCGTTCTTGGCCTCCAAAAGCGTGCTGGGATTGTAGATGCATGCCACCATGATTAGCTAATTTATTTATTTTTATTTTTTAGTTATTTTTTGAGATGGGGCTTCCTATGTTGCCCAGGCTGATCTCACATTTCTGTCCTCAAGTGAGTCTCCTGTGGGTCTCCCAAAGAGCTGAGATTACAGGGTGAACCATTGTACTGGCCTTTTCTTACTAACGAGGTTTAAGAGTTCTTTGAGTGTTTTCATACAAGTTCTTTATCAGCTTTGTGTGTTTGCAAACATTTTCTCTGTCTGTGGCTTGTTTTCAATCTTCTTTTAAATGTGCTTTTCACATAATAGACAGTTTTAACTTTAATAAATTCCTTATCATCGTATTCTTCACAGATTGTTCTACTGGTTTATATTAAGAAACTTACAATCAATTCCAAGGTATGTAGGTTTTTCTCCTATGTTTTCTTCAAGAATATTTCAGTTTTTAATTTTACATTTAGTTCCATAGTCCATTTTGAGTTAATTTTTGTGAAGTGCAAAGCCTCTCTTTTTTTTTTTTTTTTGAGACGGAGTCTCGCTCTGTCTCCCGGGCTGGAGTGCAGTGGCCGGATCTCAGCTCACTGCAAGCTCCGCCTCCCTGGTTTACGCCATTCTCCTGCCTCAGCTTCCCGAGTAGCTGGGACTACAGGCGCCTGCCACCTCGCCCGGCTAGTTTTTTGTATTTTTTAGTAGAGACGGGGTTTCACCGTGTTAGCCAGGATGGTCTCGATCTCCTGACCTCATGATCCGCCCGTCTCGGCCTCCCAAAGTGCTGGGATTACAGGCTTGAGCCACCGCGCCCGGCCGAGCCTCTCTTTTAAACAAATATATGGTTGTTAATTTTCTGGCACAATTTGTTGAAAATGCCATCCTTTCTCCGTCAAATTGATTTCACTCTTTTGTTAAAAATCTGATGACTGTATTTGTGTGGATCTATTTCTGCTCTTTCTAATATGTTGCCTTAACTCATGTATCCATTTTTTAATGGATATTCCACAGTGGTATTCCACACTGTCTTTTAATCTATAGCCATAAACTATGCCTGGAAATCTGAAACTGTAAGTCTTTCAATTTTGTTATTCTTCACTATTTTCTTGGCTATTCTAGTTCTTTTTACCTTCCATATAAAACTTAGAATAGTTTGTCTATGTTTACAAAATAGCTTTCTGGGATGTTGAGAGGAATTGCATTGAATGTTGTATTAGTCCGTTCTCACACTGCTATGAGGAAATACCTGAGACTGGATATTTTATAAAGGAAAGAAGTTTAATTGACTCACAGTTCTGTATTGCTGAGGAGGCTTCAGGAAACTTACAATCATGGCAGAAGGCAAAGGAGAAGCAGGCACCTTCCTCACAGGGTGGCAGGACTGAGTGAGTGCAAGCAGGGGAAATGCCAGAATCCTATAAGACCATCAAATCTCAAGAGACTCATTCATTATCACAAGAACAGCATGTGGGGAACTGCCCCCATGATTCAGTTACCTCCACCCTTGGTCCTGCCCTAGACATGTGGGGGTTATAGGCATTACAATTCAAGATGAGATTTTGGGTGGGGACGCAGCCAAACCATATCAAATGTATACATCAATTCAAAAAGAATTGACATCTTCACAATTACGTCTTTCATTTTGTGAATATGGAACATCTCTCAATTTATTTAGATTTTATTTGACTTTTTGTCAGAATTCTGTAGATTTTTGCATGTAGCTCCTGCTTACATTTTGTTAGATTTACACCTAAGCGTTTAATTTGGGGAGTGTATTAGAAAGCCTACTTTCAAAAATTTCAAATCTGAATTGTTTCCATATGCTTAATCTATCCGTTACTGATAGGAGGATGTTGAAAAGTCCACCTAAAATAGCGGATTTGTATATTTCTTCTAATAGTTTTATTAGTCTTTGCTTCATTGTATATTGATTTTCCACTATTAGATTTTTAAATATTTAGGATTGTTAGGATTTCTTGAAGAACTGACTTCTTTATTATTACGTAACACCTCTCTTCTTTATAATTTTCATTTTTTTTTTCTGAAATCTGCTTAATTTGAGTAATATATCTACTCTACCTTTCTCTTGATTGGTGTTTGTATAGTAGGTATTTTTTAATCTCAGTACTTTTAACTTATCAGAGTCTTTATATTTAAAATGGATTTCTTGTAGAAAACACATAGTTGGTTACTTTGTTTAAACCACTTTGAAACTCTCTGTCTTTTAATTGGGATATTAAGACAATTTGAAATTAAAGTAATTATTGATGCAATTATTAATTCATTTGTGATAATATCTACCATGGTATGTAATTGTTTTATATATGTTCCATTTGTTGTTTCTAATTTTTCTTCCTTTAATTTTGTCTTCTTCCCTGGTATATCAGCAAAGTTATTTTTAAAAAATTATTGTTTGTGGCCGAGCGTGGTGGTTCACGCCTGTAATCCCAACACTTTGGGAGGCCGAGGAGGGTGGATCACGAGGTCAGGAGATTGAGACCATCCTGGCTAGCATGGTGAAACACCGTCTCTACTAAAAATACAAAAAAAAATTAGCCTGGGCTGGTGGCAGCCACCTGTAGCTACTCAGGAGACTGAGGCAGGAGAATGGCGTGAGCCCGGGAGGCGGAATTGCAGTGAGCCGAGATTGAGCCACTGCACTCCAGCCTGGGCAACAGGGGGAGACTCTGTCTCAAAAAAAAAAAAAAAAAAAAAAAAAAAAAAAAAAAAAAAAAAAAAATTATTGTTTGTACGTTTACAGGTAATCTAAGTCTATCTTCAAATAGCACTATGATGCCTCGTGTGTAGTGGTGCAGGTACCTTGTAACAAAATCTTCCTTTCTATATGTATCGTTAAGTTTCTGAACAATGTCATTTTTATACCACTTGAAGAAAATATTTTAATAATTCTTGCAAGGTAGGTCTTTTGGTGATGAATTACCTCCCGTTTTGTTTGTCTGAGGAGATTTTAATTTCCCCTTCACTTTTATAATGTAATTTTGCTGGATATATACTTCTCAGATGTTATTGCTGTTTTCTTCCAACACTTTCAATATTTCACTACACTTTTCTTGCATCCATGATTACTGATGAAAAGTGTTCTGTAATTCTCTATTCTTGTTACTGTACAGATAAAGCATTTTCCCCCTTCTAGCTTAAGATACTACTTTTCTGCATTTTTAATATAATATGACTCATTATAGCTTTTGTGGCATTTATTTTGCTTGGTGTTTTCTGAGCATTCTGTATTTTTGTTTTGGTGTGTCTCACTATTTTTTTGAGAATTCTCGAGTATTATCACTTTCAGTATTTCTTCTACTTCATTCTTTCTGTTCCCAATAGTATTCCAATTATGCATATGTTACATCTATTGAAATTGTGACAAAATGCTTGAATGTTCTGGTTTCTTTTTCATTATTTTTTGTACTTACATTCTAGTCAGAAGTTTCTATTGGCATATCTTAAGCACGCTGATTTTCACCTCAGCTGTACCTAGTCTACTAATGGATCCATCACAGGCATTCATCATTTTTGTTACAGTGATTTTGACTTCTAACATTTGTGTCTCATCCTTCCTTAGCTTTGCATCTCTTTATCTACAATATCCATCTGTTTTGCATGGTATCTACTTTTTCCAGTAAAGCCCTAATCATAGCTACTTTAACTTCCTTGTCCAATAGTTCTAAAACCTGTGTCATATCTAAATCTTGTTCTGACTCTTTAAACTATGTTTTTGTTTTTGCTGTTTGGTTAGCCTTGTTACTTTTTATTAAGGGCCAGACATGTCGCATTGGGTGGTAGAAACTGAGTAATACAAAACTATAGTATAAAGTTTTATGTTAATTTGCCTAGGAGTTGATTTAATGTTTCCTACAACAGTAGTGTCAGAGATTTCAAATTCCTATAGTGTCCTTGTGTTTACTTCTTTTCCAGACAGTCTTCCCCCTAAGTCTTCTTGTTGAAAAAGGGTCTGTATCATGCATCTCTCTATTTTTAGTTCAATGACGCAATGTTGGTGTGGTGATAAATTGTGGGAGAGGGGGTGTATTTTATAACTTTCCAATTAAATCTCTGGCCTAAATGTTTACAGAACTTCTTCTTTATAGCTCCCACCCTTTCCACTTCAGGCCATGACAAGATGACAAAAGGAGTACGTAATGGGAGGAATATCCTTCCATGGCTCTAGGATGTGGCTGTATTACAGTATTTCCTCCCTGGAAAATTGATTGTGCATAATGATGGGATTAGCCATTCTTCTTGCCTTATATTGCAGTACATTGGCATTACCTTGGTGGAAAATTTATATGACTTATGTAATATACTCTAAGTCAGAAAAAAAGAATGCAACTAAATTTTTGGAAATTTATTTACATTGTTCTTCTATCTGATCAGCCACTACCTATTTTATAAGAAATAATTTGAGATTCATCTCCCTAAGGAAGCCTATCTAAAACAAAGTGCAATTTTCATATGACACTACATACATTAATCCAGATATTGCCACTGTTATATGTAAATGTCTAGGGGCAGAGTCCGTCTATCATCATTTATTATAGGGTCCACAGAGTTAAACACAGGATTCATTACACCATAATTTTTCAATACATGTATGTTACATTAATGTGTAAATATTTTTTCTTTTTCTTTAGAATTTTCTGTGTATTTCAAATTTTTCACAAATATAGGGTAAATATATTTTATAATCAGAAGAAAACAATATAGAGCAATTTGAACTTCTACTTAGAAACTGGTCTCTTCTCACTTGCTGTTTCTTCTGGCATTATCCCTTCTTTTGACAAGATTTTTACTGCATATCTAATTTTATCTTATTTCCTTAGATGCTAATCTTCCTTTTAGTATATGAACTTTTCAAGTAAGAGAATAAAATTGTTTTTGCAGAGTTTTGAATGAAAGTTATAAACATTGGAAAATTTCTCTCAGTGGTAGATTGTGTACTAAATAATTAGATGCAGTGCACATCTGTATGCATCTCTTCAGTAAGTATTTAAACACTATTTAAAAGGCAGCCATCAAGCACAAATGCTAGCTCTTAAACCTTTAGTAAACTACACCAGATTTTTACTCTTTCCACTTCCACCAGCAGGGTGTTGTTTATGTTGGTTATTTAAATATATATGCATATACAATGAAAAACAAGTAGTTAAAATTGATACTTAGTTTCTCTATAATCTTCTACCTACAAGAGACTGCTGAGTTCTGTTTAATCACAAAGTAAGTAGAAATCATTTCATGAGATGCAGTAATGCAATCTGTGTTTTCTTTACTTCTTCAGTTTTATTTAACCAATTTATACTTTCTTTTCATTTGCCGAGAGACAAAGGAAGAGGAGACGGTTAGTTTTATAGTATTCTCTACCTAGTGTTAAAGAAAAATTTTACCAGACCAGTTAAAGAGTCAAGGGAGGCTTTATTCAACACTATCGTAAAGGAGAAAGAATGACTCAATTCCACTAAAACAAAAGCTGGGTAAATTCTTTTTTTTTTTTTTTTGAGACAGAGTCTTGCTCTATCCCCCAGGCTGGAGTGCAGTGGTGCAATCTTGGCTCACTGCAAGCTCCACCTCCTGGGTTCACGCCATTCTCCTGCCTCAGCCTCCCGAGTAGCTGGGACTACAGGCGCCCACCACCACGCCCGGCTAATTTTTTTTATTTTTGGATTTTTGGTAGAGACGGTGTTTCACCGTGTTAGCCAGGATGGTCTCGATCTTCTGACCTTGTGATTCATCCGCCTCGGCCTCCCAAAGTGCTGGGATTACAGGCGTGAGCCACTGCACCTGGCCTAATTGGGTAAATTCTTTAACTCCAGGGGAAGCTACTGGAAAAGTACTGGAAGACAATGAGGTTATCAAATAGGTTGCGCAATGTTATTAGGTCATTTGTGTTTGCTAGTTGGTATTTATCTAAGACTCCTATCATTTCACTGAAACTAGTAGACAGGGCTCTTTCTTTCTTACTACTTTTCAAATTGATGATTCTCAGATACTTGAGACAGATATTTCTGGGTTGTAGAAGAATTACATCATCAGCAAATACAAAATTAACATTTGCAAGTTTTCTGAAGTAAGTGCTCTAAGAATAGGGTGGTCAGGAGCCTATAGTCAGGAAGACTTCCGTGAAGTTCAGATACATTTTAAGTCTTCTTGGTCACCAGTCTACAATTTATCACTCTTGAACCACACCTTCCCTTTGACTTAAAACCAAAGCAAAACCAACAAAAAAATTGTTTCTTTATATCCTTGAGTTTATGTATCTTCTCTCAATGCAATGCTTAGGATGACACTTTACTTAGAAGCCTCATACATATTTACTTTATTCAGTTGACAGAGTTATGTAAACTGAACCCATATTGACTGAGAAGGTCACTGGAAAATTATGAGAAAGACACAAGGGGTGTTGTTCAAGAAATGCAAAAGATTTTATAGCATTTGGGCTGAAGTTCTGAAACCAAATCTTATTTCTGTTCAATGGTATTTTTTCAGGTTTCCCTCATAACTGCATAAAATCCAATTGCAACTCTAACTATAATATATGCTAAATCACAATTTTACATCAAATTCCTTATTTGTCGCTTATTGTCCTAGAGCGTATATCTTGATTTCTTGTTTCTACTCCATGTTGGTTTGTATTCCTTTCAACATGGCAGGATTTCCTATTTACTTGTAGATAGAGAAAAACAAAACAAACAAAAAATTTTATTCTTCGTTGATGTTATATGACTATAGTGACTATAGTTTTGTATTTCAGAATTTTGTTTCTGTGCATTTAATCTCTATAATCTTCAATAAGAATATATTGATAAAACAATAGGAAATTAAATAAATCTTTACACTAAATAATATTTGAACAATTACTGTTTCCAATTTTGTTTTCTTTAAAATGCTTGCTATTTTTATTTTAATGATAAAAATAAATATTTTAAAAATACTCCATTGATAATATAATTTAATATTCACAAATAAAATAATGCGACATTGATTAATTTTACATACCATCAAGCAACAGAGTGGGGACTGAAACTCTGAACTGTTGCTCTCATCTCCCTCGTGTACTCCAGTGATGCATTAATCTATTTGGACTGTTGTAAAAATATACTATAAACTTGTCAATAATAGAAATTTATTTTTTCACAGTTCTGGAGGCTGAAAGTCCAAGATTAAGGTGCTGGAAAATTCAATGCTAGTGAAGGTGAAGGACTACTTTCTGGTTCATAGATGGTTGACTTCTACTGTGTCCTCACATGGTGGTAGGTGCAAGCTATCTCTCTAGGATCTCTTTTGTAAGGGCACTAATTGCAGTCCTTAGGATTCTGCTCCATAATCTAATCACCTCCCCAATGCTCTACCTTTTAATACCACCTCTTTCAGCATTAGATTTCAACATTAAATTTTAGAGGACACAAACATTCAGACCATAACAAATGATTTAAAAAGAATTGGCAAAAGTATGTGTGCAGCCTAAGGGGAAACAGTGTTAACAAGTAAATAGGGCTGAGTCAATCTTTTTAAAATATTGGCCTGAGAAAATGCTTTCAGAGTCAAAGTAAGTGAATCTTAAATTTATATTTGGAATACAACTCTGTGACCTAGAGTCTGTTTGACTTGCAATTTTCTGTAATGTTGAAAGTATAGTTATTTGAACATTATTTGGTTACATTTATTCTGTTATATCCTAGGTTAAAGAAAATTAAAACCTTGGGTAAGAGTCAATTGTAATGGACATGGTTTATTATGATTATAGGCATATTTACTATTTTATTTTTACTTGACTCACTCATTTGTTAAAATATGATTTGTGCAGTTTCACATTCCCCCAAACTTTCTTTGTAGGTAGGCACATATTTTTGTGGTATACCATCTATACATCCTTATTATTTTATTATTCAGATTTTATCTACTCATGCAAAGAGAAGTGTTGGACAATTTTCTAACTAATTTAATTAATTTATATATTCACTCTAAAAAATTTTAACCAATAAAACCACTTTTATTTTGAACAAGTTTATTTATTTTGATTACCTAAGTAATAGTCCTTACCATCTATCCAAATTTGCTTACAGAGAAAGTGCATTTTGAATTAAGAACCATGATTTTATAGTGTAGAATTTTCTTCAAAAAAAAAAAAAAAAAGAAGAAAGCATTCTAAAATTACAAAGCTCTTTTATTTTAAAAACTTTTCTAAAGAATGTTTTATTTTTATACCTAATTTTAAAATGCCTTTCTCATATGGACTGAAAACATGTCAGTTGTTTTAGTCCAAAAAACCTTTACTGTAAAAACATAATTTTAGAACAAAAATTTTATGGATATCTGTCTATATTCATGTTTTCATTTATTTATATAAAATTATATACTCATTGGCATAATGCTAATTAAGTCCACCCAAAGATATCTTTTATTGGTATTTTTAATTTTATAAGTAAAATTTTACTGCACCTATGGTTGTTGTACCTGTTATAGTTGTACAATATTTTAAGGCAAAGAAACAATTTGCCCTCTGCTAAGGAACCACAATAAACCCTGATATTAGTGTAGCAGTATATTTGTGGCTTGAAAAGTTAAAGGTTTGTACATTTTATACAGATTCTTTACATTATTATAATGTAACTCCTTTCATTTCCTTCTATAATAGTGAAAAATAAATTTGTATTAAATATACATCTCCTACTTATCAATTTCAGGAGAGAAAAGTGGCTTTTATGGCATTGATCCTGAAATATAAGCTGGTGAGCTCAGTTACCATTGAGTATTTATATGTATAATATGAAAACATCATACAGACACAATATACAGCACCCAGAACTCATTTTCTTTATGATGCTAATGAACTGTATTTAAATGTATTCCTAGGGTCTCTATGATCATAATCCTTTGGTGACACACTGTTAAAACAAACAAATCACATGAACAATATATAACTCATTTGTTATTAAAATGCCTCTAAGAGAACAAAGTTATCCTTACACAATAGCAGGTATATTACATCCAGATGTATAACAAAATCATATTCTCTTAAGACCACTATTATAATATTTTTATAGAAAGAACAATTTCCATTGCATTTCAGCTAAATAAAATGAGGTTGATATTAATTCATAAAAGCCAGTTGTAGACATTTTTTGAGATACCTGAATTCTGAAGTGAATATGTACTTGTTCATCTATTACTTAGGCATCTATGCATTTATATTTTTTCCCCTACATGCCAGATGGGCTAATTGGCTCTTCAGCATTTATTTTTAAAAATACTATGTGGGCAGAATGTTAGTGTCTTGGCAGAGTATGATAGGACATATAGTTGAAAGGGAATTTTATTCAGGACAAACTGCCTCCTGTTTGCACATAAAATAATTTTAATACACACTTTATGTTTAACACAACATAATTTGACACAGAAACTCTCTGATTATAAGATTGAAATCATAAATTTTTTTGTCGGATTAAATAGGGCTAATTTTGGAAAATATAAACTTTCCAGTAAGTTATAACTTACTTTTATTATTTTAGATAGCTTGAAATAACCGAACTTAGAGGTTAACTAAACTCTTAATACAGTATGCATAATGGTTTTGAGTTCTTTTATTCTTTATCTTTGATATCATGACCTGCTAAATGAAGGACAAAAACTGCATTTAGAAATGTCAGAAACAGCATTAGCAAAATTTACTATCCATTCACATTTTTAGGTGCTACATTTTACCTGCATATCTTCCACTCTGTCATTTTAAGCTCAGCAATCAAATTTTATCATTTTTTTCTTCCTCTTATTATTCATCTCATATTATTATTTCATCATCAGTGCTTTCCACTGTAAATGCTATTTAATCATTTTTATGAAACCAACAGGGTTAATCATAGCTGTGTCTATAGACCAAGATAGTCAGAAAACTTTCCTCCATTATGCAGAAAGAAAACTGTCTATATTATTAAAATAATGTCTTTATATAAATGGCATTAATATGTGGTACCCATGAAAATATCCCTCTCAGGCTTCATAGTAGTGCTTGCATAGTTGAGTGATGGCCCTAGCTGCTGCACTCTAAAGTCCATAGCCACATTGATGTTGAGGTCACACTTCTCAAGGGCTGCCCTCAGGCAGTGAATGTTTGTAGATGGGGAAATGCTTTGAATATTAGTTCCTTACAAAATTTATGTTGACATTTACTCTCCAATGAGAGGTGGGGCCTTAAAGGGGTGATGGGGTCATGAGGGCTCTACCTTCATGAATAGATTAATCCATTAATGAGTTACTGAATTAATGGATTAATCTATGCACGGGTTATTGGATTACTGAGTTTATGAATGAAGAGATGATCATGGGAGTCAGATTAGTGGCTTTATAAGAAAAGGAAGTAAAATATGAGCTAGCATGCTCAGTCCCTTCCTTGTGCAATGCCCCGGGCTTCCTTGGGCCTCTACAGAGATTCTCTACGGCAAGAAGGATCTCATACATTGCAACCTGAATTTCTCATTCCAATAACTGTAAGAAGTAAATTTCTTTTCTTTACAAATTATGCAGTTTCAGATATTCTGTTATAAGCAAAGAAAATGGACTAAAACAGATGGCATACTAAGGTAGACTAGTTTCTGTGAGACAAAGAACCACTCTGATGGACAACTTTGGCTTTAAAGACTTGGCCTTGCAGAAAATTTCTTAGAAATGCACTGCAGTCTGAGTCTTCCATGCAACCTTTTTCCTTCTTCTTTTCTCTTGTCAATGAACAGACCTGTATCAAAATCTAATGGCTGTCACAGCATTCATTATGTACCTCCCTATTTTCCTTCACTAACATTTCATACAAAAAAATCTTGTACATCTACTAATCCTGTCTTGTCATCTACTTTTTGGAGGATCCGGAGAAACACAAGTGGATGTGAGAAAATGGATATTAAGATTGGAATTTGGGACCACCTCACTTATCAGCCAACAGGCAAAAAGAACACCATTTAAGTTGTTAGGTGAGGCAGGAGAGTCTCTAGCCTAAAGTCGCACCCCAATGATAAAAATTTTACCAAAGGTGCCTTGGAAAATATTCAGGTTGAGGGGAATATTTTTACAAGTGTGATAATTTGGGCATTTGAATGATATTTCTGTAAGTAAGGCATACAGCTACAGTGGAGTTATCTGACCACCAAGTTGTATTTAACCTCTTCCCCTCAAAAAATAAGAACTGAGGGTCATTTACAATCAGATAATGGCTACTTGTGTGCGAGTAAGGAGCTCCCCATGGTAGCTTACAAAATAGGCCTTATTTCCCCTCGGGGAGGAGCTGACTATGCTGAGCAACAGGATGTAAATACAATAGAGTTGCAAGCTCAAGACATAATTGAGTGCTCAGTCACTAGGATATCTTGAAGCACAGAAAGCATACCAATAGTTACTAGGAATAGGTGGGTCTACTCTTGCAGTCCCAGAACATTCAAGGGGATCTGCATACCAGCATGCTCAGAGGCATCCCTTTAGATAAACTCATTCCATGTTTTACAACCCCAGGTTTTCTCTACCAGGCTGTTGTCCTGTGCTCCAGGGCACCACAGAAAAAGTCCAGGACCGGACGGATTCACAGCCAAATTCTGCCAGAGGTACAAGGAGGAGCTGGTACCATTCCTTCTGAAACTATTCCAATCAATAGAAAAAGAGGGAATCCTCCCTAACTCATTTTATGAGGTCAACATCATCCTGATACCAAAGCCTGGCAGAGACACAACAAAAAAAAAGAGAATTTTAGACCAATATCCCTAATGAACATCAATCCAAAAATCCTCAATAAAATACTGGCAAACCGAATCCAGCAGCACATCAAAAAGCTTATCCACCATGATTAAGTGGGCTTCATCCCTGGGATGCAAGACTAGTTCAACATACACAAATCAATAAAGGTAATCCAGCATATAAACAGAACCAAGGACAAAAACCACATGATTATCTCAATAGATGCAGAAAAGGCCTTTGACAAAATTCAACAGCCCTTCATGATAAAAACTCTCATTTGGTATTGATGGAACGTATCTCAAAATAATAACAGCTATTTATGAAAAGCCCACAGCCAATATCATACTGAATGGGCAAAAACTGGAAGTGTTCCCTTTGAAAACTGGCACAAGACAGGGATGCCCTCTCTCACCACTCCTATTCAATATAGTGTTGGAAGTTCTGGCCAGGGCAATCAGGCAAGAGAAAGAAATAAAGGGTATTCAATTAGGAAAAGAAGTCAAATTGTCCTTGTTTGCAGATGACATGATTGTCTATTTAGAAACCCCATCATCTCAGCCCAAAATCTCCTTAAGCTGATAAGCAACTTCAGCAAAGTCTCAAGATATAAAATCAATGTGCAAAAATCACAAACATTCTTATACACCAATAACAGACAAGCAGAGAGCCAAATCAGGAATGAACTCCCATTCACAATTGCCTCAAAGAAAATAAAATATCTAGGAATCCAACTTACAAGGGATGTGAATGACCTCTTCAAGAAGAACTACAAACTACTGCTCAATGAAATAAAAGAAGACACAAACAAACAGAAGAACACTCCATGCTCATGGATAGGAAGAATCAATATCATGAAAATGATCATACTGCCCAAGGTAATTTATAGATTCAGTGCCATCCCCATTAAGCTACCAATGACTTTCTTCACAGAATTGGAAAAAACTACTTTAAAGTTCATATGGAACCAAAAAAGAGCCTGCATTGCCAAGACAATCTTAAGTCAAAAGAACAAAGCTGAAGGCATCACACTACCTGACTTCAAACTATACTACAAGGCTACAGTAACCATAACAGCATGGTACTGCTACCAAAACAGAGATATAGACCAATGGAACAGAACAGAGCTCTCAGAAATAATACCACACATCTACAACCATCTGATCTTTAACAAACCTGACAAAAACAAGAAATGGGGAAAAGGAAGTTCTATTTAATAAATGGTGCTGGGAAAACTGGCTAGTCATAAGTAGAAAGCTCAAACTGGATCCCTTCCTTACTCCTTATACAAAAGTTAATTCAAGGTGGATTAGAGACTTAAATGTTAGACCTAAAACCATAACAACCCTAGAAGAAAATCTAGGTAGTACCATTCAGGACATAGGCATGGGCAAGGACTTCATGTCTAACACACCAAAAGCAATGGCAACAAAAGTCAAAATTGACAAATGGAATCTAATTAAACTAAAGAGCTTCTGCACAGCAAAAGAAACTACCATCAGAGTGAACAGGCAACCTACAGAATGGGAGAAAATTTTTGCAATCTACTCATCTGACAAAGGGCTAATTTCCAGAACCTACAAAGAACTCAAACTAATTTACAACAAAAAACAAACAACTCCATCAAAAAGTGGGCAAAAGATATGAACAGACATTTCTCAAAAGAAGACATTTATGCAGCCAACAGACACATGAAAAAATGCTCATCATCACTCGCCATTAGAGAAATGCAAATCAAAACCACGAGATACCATCTAACACCAATCAGAATGGCAATCATTAAAGTCAGGAAACAACAGGTGCTGGAGAGGATGTGGAGAAATAGGAACACTTTTACATTGTTGGTGGGACTGTAAACTAGTTCAACCATTTAAGACAGTGTGGCGATTCCTCAAGGATCTAGAACTAGAAATGCCATTTGACCCAGCCATCCCACTATTGAGTACATATCCAAAGGATATAAAGACACATACACATGTATGTTTATTGAGGCACTATTCACAATAGCAAAGACTTGGAATCAACCCAAATGTCCATCAGTGATAGACTGGATTAAGAAAATGTGGCACATATACACCACAGAATACTATGCAGCCATAAAAAAGGATGAGTTCGTGTCCTTTGTAGGGACATGGATGCAGCTGGAAACCATCATTCTCAGCAAACTATCACAAGAACAGAAAACCAAACACCGCATGTTCTCACTTATAGGTGGGTATTGAACAATGAGATCACTTGGACACAGGATGGAGAACGTCACACACTGGGGCCTATTTTGGGTTGGGGGTAGGGGGGACGGATAGCATTAGGAGATATACCTAATGTAAACGATCAGTTCATGGGTGCAGCACACCAACATGGCTCATGTATGCATATGTAACAAGCCTGCATGTTGTGCACATGTACTCTAGAACATAAAGTATAATAATAATTAAAAAAAAAAAAAAGACACAATAGAGGCCTCTTCTGGCAAGAAACAAGTACCTCATTTTATCACCTCAAGACCTTTCTCAACCTCTTCTCTTAGCTGTCAAGCTCAAAATTAGGAGTAAGTCTAAGCATAACTCACCTGGGAACATTATGGCCTTGAAAATAATTATACTGTAAAAGGATTATAAGAATTTGGTAACATGCAAAATTCAAAGCAGTAATATTGGGATTGGGTTATGAGATTGCTTGACCAAGGAAAGCCTAAATATCAGAATGAATAAGCCAGCATGTATTAGGTTGGGGGTACTTTCTCAAGATACAGAATTTGACATTATGAAAAAGTTTCCAGGGGGTAGGTCAAACTTGCTGCTGTGGTGGTAGCCCTTTGAAATCTGGAGGAGACACTGGCAAGGCCTAAAGTAGTGGAAATGCCAGAGTTGTTCTAGAATGTAGCAAAGAAAAAATTAGAGAGGCTGAGGAAATTGGGCATTTGGGAATGGATGTTAGGCTAGAAAACTCATCAGAAGATTATATCACATGGGAGGGCCCAAAGAACACAACATGCACCAAGGCCACTAGAAAAGTGCTAGTGAGGGGGCAGCAGCATCCCTGAGATGTTGTCGTGTGCCTCTTCCACAATGCAGTACCGACAATGGGAGAAATAGTCACAGAGCTGGGCTAATTAATACCCATATGGAAAACACAGCCCTGTAGCAACACACGCTAGGGAGCATCAGTTTAACATCAGGAAGCAGGAGACTACAATTACCTAAAAGACTGGCAAAGTCAGAGGACCAACCAAGGGATCTTAACCTTCAGCTAGTTGTAGAGATGGTTAGAAGAGCTCGGTGTCCCTAAGGACAAAATAGATGAGATTAATATTTATAACATTAAAAAAAATCAAAAAGTCAAGAAGCAAGAAGTAAAAGTGCAGTGATGAAAATGCCAATAATATGCGCAATCTCTTGTCAAATTTCTAATACTGAGGTAGTTTTCAAATCAGAAATCCACTGACTGAAGAAAAGGCAGGGTCACTAGGAGATATTACACAACTATGCTACTGCAAACATGTACTACACTGGGAGAAGGGGGACATGGTGACATTTTGAGAATTATTAGATAAAAGATCTGAGTTGGCATTGGTACCTACAGATGCAAAACATCATTAATTCACTTCCACCCATGTTAGCTTGAGCTTATAGGATCCAGAGAATAACTGGAATCTTAACTCCTGACTGAAGTCCAACTCACATTATCCTCACTGGATTCATCAACCTGCACCAGGATAATTTTCCCGTTTTTTAAAGGCTATAATTAGAATTTATATACTTGGCAATTGGAGTAGCCCCCACTTATTCCTCTGACTTGTGAGGTAAGAGTGATCATAGTGGGAAAGCGGAATGAAAAACTTCTCAAACTGCCCTATCCAATATAGTAAATCAAAAACAATATTAACTCCTGGAAGTGGGAAAAGATTGAGATAAGTAACTCTATTATATTGCACAAGCATGCAGGGTTTGTGGTTCCTATCACATTATTTATTTATGAAATATACCAGTCTTGCCCTAGAGAAACTGGATGAACTTGGGAGAATGGCTGTAGATTCTTGCAGCATCAATTAAATAGTGGCCTTGGTCCCAGTTGTTGTGCTAAACATGGTATCATTTTAGAGCAAATTAATAAGGTCTCAGGTACAGGAGATATGGTTAATGATTTGCAATTATATTCCTATATTCTATTCCTGTAGAGTATATTTGTAGGCTCTATTCTAATGAGAAAAGAGTATCATAAATAGCATAAATTTAAGTGAAACACAAAAGAATATTTATTTACAGTTTTACCACATGTCTAAGCAAATTCTCCCTCCCTACCTATGTCATAATATAATCTGAAAAGACCTGGACTGTCTGGACGTACTGCAGAAAATCGTACTGGCATTGATGGTATCAGGCTAAGTGGATGGGGCAAAAAATATATGTATTGGTGCAAGGTTCCTTAACATACAGTAGCTCCAAAAGGTGAGAGATAAACTCTATGAAGATTCAGGGATTACCTATTTTCAGTAGTGTGTTTAGGACGTCGAATGGTCAGGGGATGTCAGGATACCACAGTCAAAGCAAAAAGAGAAATTGCTTTGTATGTATCTTCTACAAAAAAAGGAAACACAGAATCTCACTGGACCATTTGAGTTCTAGACATAACACATTCCACATGTAGATATGTTGCTCCAGCCCACATTCTGGGTAGCACAGAAGTCTGCCAGCTTCCAGTGAAGTCTGGAGGAGAAAAGGCTCTGCTGCAGGTACAGTTGCAGCATAAGAAACCTGTTGCTTGGACCATATTTCTGGCAGATCTTAAGGCTTGGGAAATGTCAGTGGTGGAAAATACATGGTATACATTTTAAGGCAAGCTCATCCCCGTGGACATGGAGGAGACCACATAGAGGAGATGAGAAACAACAACAACAACAACAAAAAAAAAAAAAAACACGTGAGTTTAGATATAGTTTCAATGCAAACTATAAGTGGATAGTGGTTGCATTATAACACTATTCAGGGGTGGTTTTGAAAAGACATCGGAAGCTGGGTGCAGTAGCATTTGCCTGTAATCCTAGCCACCCAAGATGCTAAGGCAAGAGGATTGCCTGAGCCCAAGAGTTTAGAGCTATAGTATGCTATGATCACATTTGTGAATAATCACTCCACTCTAGCCTGGACAGCATAATGAGACCCCATCTCACAAACCAACCAACCAACCAACAAACAAACAAACAGTATAAAATGATGAGGAGGGAAAATTTTTTCCATGCAGGAGATTCACAACTGAGTGACTGGGAAACTGTTTATTCAGTTTGTGTGGAAAGAGAAGAGGCCTGGAGTTTAGTGTGTGTGTGTGTGTGTGTGTGTGTGTGTGTGTGTGTGTGTGTGTGTGTGTATGTAGGAAGTGGGTAATGGTATGGTCACCTAGTTAGGGGCGTGGAAGAATAAAAGCCAGAAATTCAAAAGCAAGGAGGTCTGAGGGACAGGCATAAAAATGAATGTATAGAAGTGAACATAACATATGAATATTTTTGTTTCACATGTTAACACCCACACAAAGCATCCATTCACTGTGGAGAAGGCACTAGACAACCAAGTAGACAAAATGATTGAGTCAGTTGACATTAGTAACCCTTTATCATTGAGTGCTCCAAAACAGATATGATGGGTATATGGGCATAGTGGCCACAGTGGCAGAGATGGCACTTAGCATTAGCCTAATAGCATGGCTTCCAACTTACCAAGGTTGATACAACTTCACAGAAACAGAGAAATATGCTCTTCTAGAGGAGGTCAACCAGCTATTTAAGCCACCTTTATTGGACTCCTTCCCTTCTGGAAAGGCCACCAGTTTGTCCTAAGGATAGACACCTATTCCAGGTATTGATTTGCCTTTCCTACTCAGTTTCAGCCATCACTGCTATGTAGGGACTTATTGAATGCATGATACAGAAGCATATCAGACGGTCTAACCAGGAGACAGACTTTGCAGCGAAGGATATGCACGAGACAGACAATAACCATAAGATCCACTAGTTGTGTTGTGTATCTCCCTATACAGAAGCAGTATGTCTCACACAATTCTAGGAAAGTCTTTTATGGCTGAAGCACCAGTTCAGAGGCAACCTGCTGAAAGGATGGGTGCCACCCTTCAGGATGCAGTATATGCATGAAATTAGATACCTCTAATTTGGTATCTAATTGGTACATTGTTCCCAATAGAAAGAATATATAATCTGGTAATTAAGGGGGAAAGCACAGTGTTTGCAGTTACCATCCTTCCCAAGATTCACTGGGAGATTTTGTTCTTTCTGCCCCTCAAATCTGATCCCTATAGTTACCATCTTGGCAGCAGACACAGTAAAGTTCCTATAGAATCATACATCAACACGCTGCCATGGCACTTTGGACTCCGTGTTTCTAGAGATTTGGAGACAAGAAGAGGAGTCACCGTCTGGCAGGAGTAATCGATCCTCCTCTACAAGAGTACGTAGGACTGCTTTTCACAGTAGGGACAATAATAAGGATATTTGGAACTTAGGTGATCCACATCTATATGCCCTGCAACTCCCTCTGCACATTATACCTGTGAACAAATTCATACAGAAATCCCAATCAGAAAAAAATGTGGTATTCAAGAGTTTCAGCCTCTGAGAAATAAAAGAATTGTGGAGGAAATAGAGAATGAGTTGCTGGTCTGAGATCAACTGCAGCCAAAGGGCTGTAGTTTATCCTGTCATTTCTTATTTCTTCTTAGAAAGAGAGGCCCCGGGGGGATCATGGAGTATGTGTCCCTGAACTTGCTTGAGATAAGAAGTGTAGTATGGTGATAATGGAAATCTGCCATTCAAATCTCCTGTAAAAAGCATAACTGACACTCTGAAGGTGTGTCAGCCTTCTGTGGGCCCTTTTCATTTTTACTCCCTGCCATTTCCCCCAGTAAATCTCTTGCACAGCTAATAACGTCTCAGTTTTGCTTCTTGGAGGACCTATGCTATACTTTGATAGGCATTTAAATAGTTGTTAGAATTTCCTTACTTATTTTTTAGTTCTTTTATATCTCTATTTTTAATTTTTTTTTGCAATTCTGTGTATATAGTCTCCTTAAGTATTTAAACTAATCATGTAAATACATAATGCTTAATTGTTTCCTTCAGTGCCTTAACACTTTTCCTAGAACATTCTCAAAATAAACTAATTATAAGATGACCAAATGATTCAATAGCATTATGAAAATTACATTCAACTTTAAAAGTGATGGTAATGGGCCAGGCGCGGTGGCTCACGCCTGTAATCCCAGCACTTTGGGAGGCCGATCACAGGGTCAGGAGATCGAGACCGTCCTGGCTAACATGGTGAAACCCTGTCTCTACTAAAAAATACAAAAAATTAGCCAGATGTGGGTGGCGGGCACCCAGCTACCAGGGAGGTTGAGGCAGGAGAATGGCGTGAACCCTGGAGGCGGAGCTTGCAGTGAGCCAAGACCACGCCACTGCACTCCAGACTGGGAGAGAGAGAAAGACTCCGTCTCAAATAAATAAATAAATAAATAAATAAATAAATAAATAAAAGTGATGATAATGTCAATGTACTTTCTTGGTTTCATATGTACTGTTTAATGGTGAGAGTTTCTATTAATGATGGATTTACACGAATGCATTTTAATTTGTAGAGATGGGGTCTCACTATATTGCCCAGACTGGTTTCAAACTCCTGGCCTCCAGAGGTTGCCTGCCTTGGCTCCCCAAAATGCTGGAATTACAGGTGTGAACCAAGGTATATGGGACATGAATTCATTTTTTACATTTGCAAGACATGGAAATATGGAAAATGTGGAAAATAAATATATGGCCTGAAAAGCAAAGATATTTAGATAAATAAAGAGTAAATACTTTTTGATTGCGTTAATGGCTTATGGAGGATATGTTCTATTATATACCATCTTACTAAAGTAACTAGTTAATATTTTACAAATGTTGAAAATCAATAGATAATACATATACAACTGTCATTATAAACAGTGTCCCTTAATACCACCAAAAAATATTTTCTTGAATTATTTAATAAATTCCACTATTATATACAAAGGCAGTTATTTAACAATAAAAAAATAAATAAAAGCGCATCCATAGGTAAAAAAAAATTAAGGTAACTGTTTTATGAATGATGCTGGATCAATATGTTTAACAATATCATATAATTTTAAACTTTAAGTATATTCCAGCAGTGAGATGTAATTTTAGTTAACATATGATGTCATTCTATTCAGATAATAGCAATTTGTATTAGAATTAGATTGTTTTATATTATAAAGTTATTAATGAGTAAGGAGTAAAATATTAACATTTCTAAATATAACAATTTATTTTTAAAAGACATTAATTAAATGTCAGCTATTGGTAGGAATAAATGTATAAGATGTACATTCGGTTCATTATGGAGAACATATAGTCAAAACAATGAGCTTGGAAGTATGGAAAGGAATAAACAGACCAAGAACAGACACAGCCTTTGAAGAAAAATGCTTTCATTTGTTATAATTCTTAAAACAACACTTGCATCATTTATGATCGGTTTAATTAATGGCCTTCCCTACTTGTCAGAGGCAAGCATACATATATTGTAAATAAATTCTTAAGATAAAAATGGCATGGATATTTCAATGGTCTGTTAATAAACACCTTTGTTATGTGATGATGCGTGAAGCTAGTGTTCAAGTGTTGCCTGCAGTATTAACAGGGTGCTAAAGGAAAGTCCAGTAATCATGTTATGTTCTTCTAAATAATGTTAAAATTAAGTCCGCGCTATGTGATCTGTCCTCTGAAAACAACTGATGAAGGTAAACATTACATATTTGTATTATAATAGGCTGTCTATTTTCCTCTACTTTACAAATATATGGTTAAGACAAAGAATATGAAACTTACTTAAGCATATTAAACTTTTCTTTCATATGACAATCAGCATCAATTTTTATTAATATTTTCATCAAAGTCAGATTATTAAAAATTGTTTTTTTATTTGCATGCTTTAAAATACACCTTTTGGTTGGGTGTGGTGGCTCTTGCCTGTAATCCTAGCACTTTGGGGAGCTGAGGTGGGAGGATCGCTTGAGGCCAGGAGTTTAAGACAGGCGGGCAACGTGATGAAACCCCGTCTCTACTAAAAATACAAAAATTAGCCGGGCACAGTGGCATACACCTGTCATCCCAGCTACCTGGGAGTCTGAGGCAGAAGAATCACTTGGACCTGGGAGGCAGAGACTGCAGTGGGTTGAGATCAGGCCACTGCACTCTAGCATGGACAACAGAGTGAGACTCTATCTCAAAATAAAAAAAAAAAAAATAGTAAATAAAATAAAAAACACCTTTAGAACTGTGACACAAATCCCATTTGACAATGCAATTATATAGTTAAAAAACATGGCCTCAAGACAACATAACATTGACAGACTATGTGCATGCAGGTATCATTATGCCGTAAGCTGTTTTTTAAAATTGAAATGAATGCTCTAATAATGTACAAACACTGACCCCTCACACTTGAAGTAACCTCTCACAGCCTGAAGTTCATGAACCATGAAGTATTTTGACTTCATTAGCAAAAGGGATGTTAAGAATGGTAGTGGTGTAATTCACAGAACTTCTTAGCCACATTCCATATTCCAAAAGTATGTCCTCAGTGTCTGTACAAAATAACTACATAAACTATTCAGTATATTAAGTTCAAAATATAAGAAAATACTGTGGCTCTTTGAATGAACTAATTGGCTCCTACTTTGATTTAATGAGTTTTTGAAATGGTTCTTGTCATCGCATAGGTATTCAGATGATCTAACAAAATATCATTTGTAAGTTTGTAATAGCCTTAAAGGATGAATATGAAGTCCTCCTTCTGCTAGTTTTTATTAGTTATTTGTTATGCTCACAAGATTTATGTACGAAACCACTTGGAGCTCAGATGCCATATCCTGTGAACGTCAGTAAAATTTTAATAAATAGAGAAGGAAGAACTTTGATCGATGTAGGAAATGTAAATTCAATTTGGGTCCGCTGAGCTTTTTCTTGCATCCAGCTTGGACTGAATGTTTTTCCCTCTTTCAAATGATTCTTTATCTGCTTCATCCTCTTGTTTTGCTGCCATAAGAGACAGTGAGGTCTAGATCATTAATTCTGGAGATGATAATTATCTTCCCATGATTAGCTTTACCACTGTCTTAGTGTTCCGGAGTCAATGAAAGGTGGGACACTGGCAGAGTTTAAAGATGGCAACACAGTGTTGTAGTTCATTGTGTGCTGCTGTTTCAGAATATCACAGACTGGGTAATTTACATAGAACAGAAATATATTTCTTGCAGTTCTAAAGACTGGGAAATAGAAGATCAAGGCACCAACATTTTATCTGGGAGGGCCATCTTGCTGCATCTTCACATGGCAAAAAGTAGAAGGGCAAACTAGCCAAATGTTACATAAAACCTCTTCTATGAGGGCTTTAATCCCATACCAGGGAAGAGCACTTATGGCCAAATTACCTTTTAAAGGCCCCATATTTTCATATCATGTTATAGGAAATACTGGAATTTTGTAGGGGACATATTCAAACCGTAGCAGAGATAATGAGCTGATAATTTGATTTCAAAGGACATGAGTACCTGTGCTTTTCAGACTTAATTGCTGTGTTCTTGAGACAATTTGAACTTCTACTTTAGAATATGGAAATAGTTTCTTTTGGCTTTAAAATGAAATCAAGTGGTGAAGTTACCTGGACAATCCTCTAAATACAGATAGAAACAGAATCCTGATAGAAAAAGTACAACTAATTTCAAACTAGCCATGTGATGCTCCTCTGTGCTGTGAAAGAGGTTCAGCTTAAAAAGTGATTCCCTTTTCCAAAAATCACTCCCCTCAGAGACCTAGCTTGTTGTTTAATTTCCATCTTTCTTACACTTTTGAATTAGAAACATTTAAATGGCTACTGATTTAGCTTACAAGGAAATATGAATCTCAGACAAACTCCATTCTGGCAATATAGTTTTTATTTCAGCATGTTGGTTGGAAAAACAGATAAATGATTGATTTGGGTAGAAATATCACCTTTTCTTCCATTACAAAAAATAAAAATAAAAAGCAATTTTGCAATGCTATGCTGTATCCAATCAAACTTAGGATGGAAGAATTGAAAATGTATTTCTCCTTTTCATTTTTACAATTTTAATTAATCTATCATCTACATGATGTTTACAATATTATTATAGCTCTCTTGTTTTCCTTTCTTTCTTCTTTGTGACATTGAATTAGCATCTGAGAAATTAATTGCTTCACCACTCTGTGCTAGCTGTTCTGGTGTCTGATATTGGCCCCTCTGTCCGAGATTGTTCTACTTACGTCACTGAGCAAAGAGCAGCATACATATTTTCAGTGTTTGCTTCCTGACAGCTCTTGTCTTCAACTGTAGCAAGACAGGGCTTTGAGAGGCTCTATTAAATAGAATTACTGAGTTTGTTTCTGCTTTTGCAGTACATAAACAAGCCTGAAAAAATATGCTGAAAATCCTATCTAGTATAACTCCCAGGTATGTTGTCCCAAATGATTTGCTTTAGAACTGTGAATTCAGTTTCTACGTGGTAGGGACATAATCTGAGGTTCAGACACAATTTGTTGATGTGAGAAATACAATTGTTGCCTTAATGAATCAATGCAAAGATACTGTCTTAATTTGAACAATAGGAATCTGTTATTATGGGACTGAATGAAAATTGGAAAACTAGGGCAGGAGGTAGAACTTTAGGTCATGGAAACAAAAACTAAATCTGGCTAAAATTCAGCCACAAGCAATAAAATTCAGCCTCAAAGTCCTCTTGACTTTATTCTTCTTGCTGTAAACCTTTCCTGGGGATAAAGTAGGTAGAAAAACAAATGAAGATACAACATTCTGGGGCAAACGAGTCTATTTAGCTGATCAACAATTCAATTTTTACCAAGAGACAAAACAAATGAGATGTTCGTTTGGCTTTTACTTTCCCCAGTATTAAAAATATAGCTTAAGAAATTTAAAAGAAGAATCTAAAATTTGGTGTTATAAGTTACTAGTAATTACAGGATGTACTATTATTTTGCTTGATTTCCTGTCTTTTTGTTTTCTTTTTAGAAACAGTATAAAAAGTAAAATTTAATTTTATATTTTGGAAAAGTAAATTTTTTTACAGTGACATTTGAACTATGCCAGTCCATGAAATGCAGATCTGTCACTCAACTCGCTGGGTTTCACTTATTTGTGAAAGAGTGATACCTTCTTTATATTATTTTGGAGATAGCAGCGGCTAAGCCAAGTGTGACTTACAAGAACTAGCTATTTTATATGCTACGAGGTGCTGGGGGTGACAGTTGTGAACCTTCTGGGCAACATAAATAATACGTAAATAACTGCATATTCTCCAATAAGCTGTAACTGGAGAGGTTTTCCATAAACAATAAAACTATAATATAGTATATTGCCTGATGCAGAATAAGAAATATGTGATTGTCCTAATATGCCTCTTGGAGTTTTTTAGTTCACTAAAATGTTTTTAATGATTCAAAATTATCTCAGCTGAAAATTATCTGTTGCTTCAGAAGGTAGAAGAAAAATTATTATCTGACATTTCTCTCTTTCACTGTTTTATCTTTTTTTTTTTTTTTTTAATTGGCCAAGTAGTATACTCTTTAAAGAGAGAAAGCTGATGGGTAAATTGGAGGAAGAGTTTCTTGAAGCTGGCAGTAATGAAGGAAACTCTATCTCTGAACTTAGATTTAGAAAGAGTGATTCATGTGCTCCCATTCTCATAAAAGAGATTGGTTAAGGATTAAATTAATCTGTTCCTTGAAGAACAATAAGGATGCTTAATCTGAAGCAGGTTTCTCAAAGATTTATCAAGTAAGAATCTATTCAGACTTAATGGAATTATTACGAAGACCAGTGAGATAGTATACTTTAACACTGTTAGAGTTCTCAGGAAGGAGCATATTGAAGTGAGTGAAAATACCATTATTGTGAAGTCATAGAATGCCATAAAGCTAAAATATCATTTATCAAAACCACTTCTTGCAAACTGTGAAACCATAAGCACAGCCATTTCTACACTTTCTTTTTAAATCCAAGGAAAGTGAAGCCAGCTAACTACTATTTAATAAAAGTAATAGAAGCTCTTTCTTTTGCAGAAAACATTTTTTATCTATCAAGTGCAGAGAAGGAATATTAATATTGATTCAGACTCAGATATGAATCCTGACCTCAAAAGTACTGAATGTGATTAGCCTGTATGCGCATTGGCCCCATGGATTATGAATTCTGACTTTTTTTCTTGATGATGACATTTTAAATAAAAGCAGTTTGAGCTTTCTATAGTAACACTGAAGCCCTATATATTTTCAAATGCTTTTGCAACAGACTGTAAAGGACAGAAAACTAGATCTTTATTCACAGTAATTCTGTATAACACTATTCTATGTACTATTAGAATTCATTCCCCCAAAACAATTTTGTTGAAATCAAAGTGGTAGAATATGGTAAATATATGTTTCTTCTTAGCCAATGATATAGATGAGATCCTGAGGGTAAAATGAGGAGATTCATAGATAATGACATCCATTACTTCCTTTTTAAAGGAAGCTTTCTGGTCATAACAGTATGTTGATGCTAAATCATGTGGGTGCCAAGTGCAGTTAAAATCAAAGGACTATATATTTCTAAACGCCCTTTATGAATTTAGGTGATTTTAAAATGTAGTACTTCTCTAAAATGAGTGATTCTTTGTGATACTAAAAACACAAATTTAAATGACTCTAAAATGAGCGATTCTTTGTGATACCAAAAACACATTTTTTTTTTTTTTTTTGAGACGGAGTCTCGCTCTGTCACCCAGGCTGGAGTGCTGTGGCCGGATCTCAGCTCACTGCAAGCTCCGCCTCCCGGGTTCACGCCATTCTCCTGCCTCAGCCTCACCGGTAGCTGGACTACAGGCACCGCCACCTCGCCCGGCTAGTTTTTTTGGAGTTTTTAGTAGAGACGAGGTTTCACCATGTTAGCCAGGATGGTCTCGATTTCCTGACCTCGTGATCCTCCCGTCTTGGCCTCCCAAAGTGCTGGGATTACAGACTTGAGCCACCGTGCCCGGCCAAAACACAAATTTAAATGACACAGTTTTTGAGTTCGGCCATGTTCATCTTGAAATGATATTTATTACTAGCCAAAATTCTCATTCCAGTTTTAAAAACATTGTGAACAGATTATTTTTTGTCTTGATACTTCCCTAAATTTCTTCTTGGTGATGTACAGTCTGTATAGCACATATAGTTTGTTGAAAATGACCCATGCACTCAAATATAGACATATACATTTAAGTTCACTTTTTTTTTTATCTCAAATCAGTTATTCTCTTCCTCCAACCCCATTGTTTTTTCTTTCTTTTCCCTTCAGTTTCTGTATTTTTCTCACTTCTTTTCTCCCTTGTCTTGTTCCCCTTTCCCACATATATTGACTATTGAGAAATTTAAATTAACCACATTATCATGAAGTAGATCATGGGCCTTTAATATATAGAGACATACCAGCCTATCATTTAGGTACTTGATTCCCACTGATGCTATATTGACTAAAAAGTGCAAAACCAAAGGGAATGACCCATTAAAGAGAGTAAAAAAATGTGTACACATTAAAACAAAAATAAATTCAGCCACTTTTACTTCATAAGATTTGATGAAAATAGAGTATAATTTGAAATGTGGTTCTTAAAATTTTTTGACAAGGTCTATAGTGTTTTCACTACTTCAGTTCTCCGCTCTCCACACTCTTGAGATGCTGCCCTGGTTACTGTGACCCTAGCATTTATAAGAAAGAATGATTTTTTGCTTGTGAATGTGTATTCTGTGGTGATTTTAATTATTTAAAATTATGTTGCAGAAATAGTTCAACTGTGGAGACTGACCAGGTGTTTGGTTGCAAGAAACGTTCTGGCCCCAAACTCCTTCGGGTTTTGCCTTTTTCACATTTTCTTTCATGCAGTAAAATTACTGTATAATTTTTAGAATTTGCATGATTAATTATGCCTTTCAAAGTATCTTCAGCTTCCTTTAGGGGTTTTGATTATTTATGCATTATAATTGGCTTTTGGTGATAAATAGTAAAATTGCTTTGTTTTGTAGATCCTCCAGGAAATGATGCTTGATCATATGACCCCACAAAGTACCCCTAATTGTTTATAATTAAGGGTTAATGAGAGAAAAATTGTAAGAGCCAGCTGGCAGTTGATATAACTAAAGGTGGACAGAGGTAAGGTGAAAAATTATCACTAGGGGATTGATTCTCTCTTGGTGCAGTTTAAGATGCCCTCCTGCCTACATCCCTGTTTGTCCCTCTGCCCATTTACAAACACTGATGGAATAACTGTTATGATAGATCCATACAAGACAAAGGAAATACAGGAAATATTCATTAGGAGCCCACAAAGCAGACAAATGAACACACAGCTGAAGGATCTGATGGGCACAATTACTGTAAGGGAGATGAAGGGTTTCTGGGTATCTCCTGAGACAATTAGGACACAAGATGTTGTTGAGTTTCTCTGAGTGCTTTAGAAGCTTCTGAAATGTTCTCTAGGGCAGAGTGGCTTGAATCAGCCCAGTGCAGTATTCAGTAAACTAGACAGATATATTTCTTTCACAGATATTAATATCTGTTAAAGTTTGTGCTGCCTTTGATTTTATGTGGCAAAAGCAAATAAAAATTTAGGCACTTGAGGTTATGAAATCAGTAGATTAATATGGAAGAGACTTTAGTCTGATTAGAACTTATTAGCAAGTATCACATAAAGTGCAATCTATAACATGATACAAAATTTCTTAGCTATCAAACAATAACAAACTAAGTAGCAAAGTGATATTTTCAAGAAGTTAAATAAATAAATGCTGCTCTATAGTCTATTTTATGAAAGAAAATTATGGGAGAGGGATTTTAAAATAGAATTTGTCTGATAGGTAAAACAGGTATAACCCATAAAAAAGAGAAAACTCGTTAAGTAAGGAATTTCAAGAAATAAATATCCTTATATCTTTCCCAAAAGGAATATGGAGAGACCCTAGTGGCAGGCTAAAATAGAATGCACCATAAAATTAACTAGTATGGCTAGAAAAAGAGAAAGTATAGAAAATTAGTTGTCTTAATAGTAATAATTAGTTTTAAAGTTATATTCCATATGTACCAGTTTTCAATTTATTTTGCCTAATTTTATTCTGCTTATTATACCTGCTGTGAATTAACATCACATTTCTTGTTGGGGAGGCAACTGTCACGTGGAACTGGGGCTATCCATCTCACTTATTGAATCATAATGATTATACCATCTTAACAGGAGAGCTGTAGAAGATAGTTATGTATGAAAATGTATATCAAGAAAGATGGACCTAAAATGAGTACATTTGTAACCTTAAAGTTATGATTTGACAGACATAAAAACTCAACACATCCAATTCATTCGTGGGATTTCCTGCTACTACCTTTGAACTGTATCTAGAATCTGAGCATGTTTTACCATTTCCATCATTGCCACTCAGCAGATATCCGTGGCCATGTCTTAAATTATTGCAGTCCCTCTGGACTGGTCCTTCTGCTCTCACTCTTATGCTCCTACAGATTGTTCACCCATTAATATGTAAGTCGAAGTATAATACGTGGACACTTATGCCACTCAGGGTAGAAGCCAAAGTCTTCAGAGTGACCTGATCCCTTTTCATGTCCCTAACTTCCTCCTTTCCCACTCTCTTTGTTGTTCTGTTCTCTCTAGCAACAAGCTTGCAAAAGATGGAGCAAACTCCTTCCTCAGGACTTTTGAGGCATGCTGTTTCCTTTACCTGAGGTATTCTACTCCCAGATACTTATTTGTATGCTTCTTTATCTCCTTAAGGCCTTTTCTTTAATATAATGTTGGCTCTTGGCTGTTAATGCAGTTTAATAATTTTGCTTCATGGTTAATGTTTTATTACTTTCATTAAATTACAGTTACATATGATGATAGCAAATCTAATGATGTCATCTCACTAGATCTAATCAATTAAGTTCAGGTTTTAGGATAATTCAAATGTTAAAAAAAAAAAAAATTGATAACCTTAAACACCCATTCCATGTTCTACTCCATTTATGTGGTAATTCCTGAGTTCCTACATATAGAATCAAGATATAAATAGAATTCAAGATGTCATCATACAAATATGTACAATACTTTTAAAAAGGTTATATTATGAAGATCAATAGTCATATGTATAATTTTAAAACAAATGAGCCATAATTTTAAAATATATAATCCCTTATAATTTGAAATCAGTACAAAATGATTATGCATTTATATACATTATTAAGTTTTTAAAGTTATTATACATTAATTTATGAATATTTCAAACTTCCTAAGGCTTCAAGCTGTACAGAAAATAGATTTTTAAACCAAACTCTGCAGTTCAATGCAACCATTAATGAGAATTTGAGGCTATTACAATTTTACTCAAATATTTTTTTGTTGCATAAATTTTTATTTGTACTTTTTTAGGTAACATGTATAATTTCCTTAATCTAGGGGAGGAAGACAGTATGTGATATAAATATATGTAGTGGTTATTAAAATCTCCAAATACTAATTTTCAGTTTTAACAAATTCTTTGCCTTCAAAGTTCAGTTTTTTAAATCCTAAATATGCCCTTTCTTTAGCTGTTACATGTATAGGCAACATGAAAAAACATGTTTTAACTAATATAGTCAATTGTTCCTACTAACTAACATGCAAACATAATCATAATAAGCTGCCATCAATAAAAAAAACTTCAGGTTGACATTGTCTACTATATTTTTAAATTTATTTTTATTGTACATATTTAAGAAGTACAGGTTTTGATGTACATATGTAGTGAAATAATTACTACAAACACTTTTACATATCCTACTCTATTTTTTGAGTAGTTCTCAGGTCTCATATACATCTGTGTTAAATGAAAGGAGAAAATAAAAGTGATCTCTGTGTGAACTCACAAAAATATAAAACCCTTCACTATTCTCTCATAGTTAAAGTCCCTTAGTGTTTTTCTCTGAAGGCTTTACTCACATCACCTGAAATACACGGGTATTTATGTTTCTAGTCACATTTCTCGGCACTTTCGGAGGTTATAGTAAATGTTTCTCTTGTTTATTCCAGAAAAAGTACCATTCATATTTCAACCATTTTTTAAACTATTGAATTTTTATCTTCACACTTCTTACACTTACTGCTTTATTGTTTTAATGCACATTTGGTGTAAATATCTTATTTAAATGGAATAGGTCAAACTGTTCAAGCATGCTTTTATCATAGTTTTTTGTCTCTGTATTTTTGAAATTTTTGCATTCACTGGTACAAACAATATTTAAATATATTGTATTATATAATTCAAATTAGTTTAACATTTTCTTAACCCAACCATCTTTCATTCGTCAAATGATTTATTTTTCAAACAGGTTTGATTGACTATAACTCCAGTCGTTTTTTTGTCTGAACAAATTGAATTCTTAAAAATTCATAGGGGAATGGCCTTTTATTCTTTATTCATTATTTATGAAAATTAAAAGTATTATCTTTATGATAGTTATCCATACAACTTTGTGTAAAATTGCAAATGAATCTTCAAGTGAAATAAGATACAAATATTTGAGTGTATAATTGAAACCTATAGTGAAATGGACTTTAATGAAAAGGAAATTTTTTTGTTGTTGGTATGAACAAAACCAAATCAAACCTAAACAAACAACAGAAAAAGAGACTATACAACACTGGATCTATATTAAGACATGTTATCCCATTATTCTGTTATATTAATGCTCTTTAATATAGCCCCAGAACACTGAGGCCAATAAGTATAGAACTCAAGTAGGCAGAAAAAAAAAAAAAAAAAAAAGTTTGTACCCTTTACTAGTCCTCTTTTTAAAATTAGCTCTGAATACTCAGACTTAAACTCATATAATACTTCTCGAAATATTTTTTTTAAGACTATTTGTTAGGCAAATGATTAGGTATGTCAGATATCATAGAATAATAGCAAAATGAAAAAACAGCACTAGGAAAATCACATAATTTAAATATGTTAACATGAAATTAAAACTTTAATTTCATTAGTTGTTATCTCATTTACAACTAAAGATGCTGTGAACACATAGGGAATGTGGATACATGAACTGTATTTCATGAGCTTTAAATCATTCAAAAGAAAATCTGTAACATTTTGTATATATAAATAATGTATGTGCTCATTTAAGTCAGAATATATATATACACACACATATATTCTGACTTAAATGAGCATCACTCTCAGTTAGTAAATTAGTATTTTCAATATTTACTCAGTAAATTTTTTTAAATGGCTTTAAAACTTGTTCCTAACTGCAAATATAATAATAAAAATAGTATAATTGTTATCATGGTACAGTTATGGCTGTTTCCTTTTTTTCTTTGAAGTTTGATCTAAATATGTTTTCATAATCTTAATAATAACAAAGAATGACTGAGATGTTGGGTAATTGGGGAAGGATGTTATGTGCAATGACTTGCTAATCTGAATCGATGGTATTAAAAGATTGTGTGTCAGTATTCCAAATCAGAACACCTTTATCCACAAAGCAGGAAGTGAGCATAAACTCCTTCACATTCATTTTTACTTTTCTCCAACCTACAAACCCTCACTATTACACTTCCTCTTTTATTCTTTCTAAAATAACATTTATTCACAACCTAAATGGGGATAACAGTAACAGCAATTTTATTTATTTATTTATTTTATTATTGTTATTATTTTTTAGACAGAGTCTTGCTCTGTCAGCCAGGCTGCAGTGCGGTGGAGCAATCTCGGCTCACTGCAACCTCTGCCTCACGGGTTTAAGCAATTCTCTGCCTCAGCCTCCCAAGTAGCTGGGATTACAAGAGTCCACCACTACACCCGGCTAATTTTTGCATTTTTAGTAGAGATGGGGTTTCACCATCTTGGCCAGGCTGGTCTTGAACTCCTGACCTTGTGATCCGTCCGCCTCAGCCTCCCAAAGTTCTGGGATTACAGGCATGAGCCACCTTGCACAGCCAATAGCCAATATTTTAATAACATTTATTATATTACAGACCCACTGTAAGAGCATTGCGTGAATTCGCTCCTTCAGCCTTAACACTAGTCCTAAGGAGCTGACTTTGTTATTTTCTCCATTTTTCAGATGAGAAAAACAAGGCACAGAAATGTTTTGTAAGTTGCATAACGTCACCTATCCTTTCAAGAGCAAAGACCACTTGAATCCATCCAGTCTGGCTCCACAGTGCCTGTTCTTAATCACAGTATCAGTACTTCCCAAGGGCATTACCCCCAGATCTTACTGAAATATAGAAGCTAATGAACAGATCTGTGCTAGAAGCTCCCCCTGTGCATTTCTAATAAGCTCCCAGGTGCTGCTGCTGCTCTGCGGACCAGATGTTAAGCAGCAAAGCATTACACTATGCTATCTCTGTATGTTAGGCATGGATAGAACAAACGTGCAATAAGAAAGGACGCTTTTCTGTCATGCAGGCTTTCCACGGCATTGTGCTCCTCAGTGCAGTCTATGTATAATCCATTAACATGATTTGGAAAACAAATAAACAAAAATTTGCCTTCTAAAAAAGTAAATAAATAAATGAAGCAAGCCGACGCCTGGGATTTAGGCAACATACATCTGTCCTCATTGCACTTGGTGTATTAGCACGATGTCCTATAATTAGTTCATTCTAATTTGTGAGGAAAAAGAGTAATCTCAATACAGACTAAAGGCACAGTCTACATTCATGCATGCTCTTGAAACATTTTGTTAGGCAAATGATTGGAAGAATTTAATGTTATTATAAGATAACCTTCAAAGCCAGCTGTGAGATTATGTAAGATGTCCCGTGTCTTGTCTCTTCTAGGCTCTCTTTTAAATAATTCAAGATTTTCTCTAAAATGAACTTTTATATTCTTCCTATGAACTTGGAATTTCTTTAAGGCTATTCTAATGTAGCAGAATTTTTTTCTGGAAAGTATATATTTTTTAATAATTTTGGGGATACATGTAAATAATTTAAATCACCTTCCTTTAACATCCAGAAAACCATAGGAAAAGGATATAGCTGAAATATTTATATCTTTTTTAAAAAAAGATTGCTTCCATTTAGAAGTGGTGATTTTTAGCCTTGTCCTACTCCAGGCTTTGGCTTTTTGACAGTCTTTTTGTTGATTCCTTGGGATCTTTCTCCATTCTTTATGATTTCTCTAAAGCTTTTACTTTAGAGATTTGTTCTTTTGACAGGTGATAAGCAGTTCTTAAATTTATTGTGTTTTATATTTGATGACCTTGGTTAGTTCTGACACATGCTTCTCTCCCTGATACATTAAGACTTTTTATCTTTGGTTGGTTTTTGCATAATGTGTATGCATTAGCATGCAACTAGCATGTTCTGACTTCTAAGCAACAGGTAGAGCAATAATATATATTATTAAAGAATCTCTGGGAAAAGTAGTAAGTTATTTGAAACAATTACAGGTAGTTTACTTTGAAAAGTTAAAGTAGTTGAGATTTTAAATGTTTATTTAATGAGTCTTTTCTGATGATGATCAATTCCCAACTGCTTAAGATTAATCAAGTGTCTGTAAGTTGATATCTCTCCCATGAGAAAAAGAAGCCCTCAAGAATTCTCAAGCTCCATTGATCTCAATATAAAATGTACCTGTACTAATTAAATCTTTTGATTTCAGCATTTTACTGATCAGGTTATGTTTTGATTTCAATTGATTTGAAATTATTTTTGAACCAACTATTCAAATCATTTAAAATGAATAAATAAACTCCATTCAGACTATATTGTTGCTTTTGAAAATTATTTAAGAAAATGACAAAAATGTATAAAACGATACTCAAGTCTAAGTGTATAAGCAATTTCCACCCTGAAGAACAGTCAGATTAGGGAAGAAGCTCTTAGAGAAGCACCAGCAATTGAGCTTTCTTGGGAAGGCAGTCGACCTATTGTGGGAAGCAGCTGTTTCCAAGGTCCACAAGAGTGGAGCTCTGTAGCACAGAGATGGTTGAATAGAGGGTGAAATTTTAGAACCAAACAGTCTGACAGAGAGGGAGAACAGGTCTCTCCAGCAAGAAAATATGAGCATTTAGAATTGTGAAAGGTATAATTAGGATTTTTAAAGTTAAAATATAATGTAAAATTTACAAAAAAAAAAAGGTAATTGTGAGGTGAGAACTACAATTCTATTTAGAACAAACAGAACAGTTGGAAGTATATAGCTATAGCCTGAAAAGGGAAAGCACTGACATTATTCAAGAAAGAGAGAGAATTAGTAACTGCATTAATGAAATTCCAACAAATTGATTAAGGCAAAATTTTAAAACACAGTATATCCAACTGTTGGTCATAAGGGATCCAGGACATGCCAGACTCTAAAGTAACTTTAAAAATCTCTCCACTTTGGAATAGGAATTATTTTGTCAGTAAGGGAATAAAAAAAGAGTATTTACTGGATAAATAACTATGACATTTATAAAAATGCTTACATTAGAAATAGGCAGAAAAAGCAGAGCTTCCATTGTAAAGTTTGTGCATCTGAAATTTATCACATTCAACAGAAAGTCTCTACAAATGCACTTTTTCAAATAAATGCCCTGAAATATTGGTCTTGTTATTCTTCAGCGAAGTGTATAAGCTCCAGGAAAACCCATTTACCAGTTTAATACCTTTTTTATGATAGCATAACTATATACAACTCTGATTTATAAAAAAAAGAAAAGCTCAAGCTCTCAACTTCTGGAATGAGTTTTCTTCACAGGGAAAGTGCACAAATTGAAAGAAATAGAAGAAAATGTTAATATGATGTGAAAATTAGAATTTGAAATGCATATCATGGGAGTCAAATCTTCTCATTTGGTTATTTTTTTTATTGAGTCACATGGAATGATTATGTATTTTTTTAGGCAAAGAAAAAAGACTATTGGAAATTCATTAATTCCCCTGTCCCCACCCCAGATATACCGTCTGAATTTCCTTGTATTTTGGTAGTATGCTGAACTGGTATTTATATTATAACCCTGATCTTACTATTGACATTGAAAGTCACAATGAATGCTACAGGTCATCTAAATTACAAACATGTTAATTTTCTTTTTATTATTAGCACAACTTTTTGAGTCAGAAAGTTATACACTGATATCCCCACACTCAGGAGTTTAGGATACAGATAATTTTAAGTTATTTGTCCAAAGTCAGTGACAGATGGGGATCTCCAATTTTTACTCTAGAATGTTCCATTTTTTTTTAGTAATGATGAATTTAAGATATAAAAAGTAAACAAGAAAAAAAACCACATTTTTAGAGCCCATCTTTCACCCTTAAAATACAATCTCCCTAGATATTGTTAAGACCATGAAAATATTGAGATAAGAATCTTTCAAAAATGATGACAGAAAATTGTTCCAGATCAAGAAGAGATTTGGTAAAAACAGGCTGAAAGATCCCTCCCACTTCTATATTTATGAACACATTGTTTTCACCCTGCATAATTCCTAAGGGTATGGGTAGGCATTATTTATTACTTATCTTCAAGTCAATTGTTAAAAATCCATAGTGTCATGTGCGCATATTCCAACTTGCTTCTACTGCATGGAAAGGGAATTGTGAAATTGAAGTTTCCCTTTCCCTTATTTAAAGTAGATCAGAGGATATTACAACAATGAATTTTTCACTTAATTTTCAAATATAATCGCGGATGTTAAAAATGGCTAAAGTGCCAATTTTAAAAATATTTAACACATACATGCCACTTTCTATTACTAAGTAAGATGTACAATGCCATTTTAAAAAATATGCAAAACAACAAGATTTGGAAGTATCAAAGACAAGTAATATGTGAATACTTTTGTGACTGTATTGAGCGGGGATTTACCATTTTCTTTTTCTTTTGTTGTCTTTTTTTTTTTTTTTAATTTATTTTTTGAGATGGAGTCTCATTCTCTTGCCCAGATGATGCAATCTCTTGCAATGGTGCGATCTTAGCTCACTGCAACCTCCGCCTCCCGGGTTAAAACAATTCTCCTGTATCAGCCTCCAGAGTAGTTGGGACTACAGGTGTGTGCCACCACGCCCAGCTAATTTTATATTTTTAGTAGAGATGGGGTTTCATCCTCTTGGTCAGGCTAGTCTTGAACTCCTGACCTCAAGTGATCCACCCACCTCGGCTTCCCAAAGTGCTGGTATTACAAGAGAGAGCCACTAGCCCAGCCACTGACTTACCTTTTCAAGGAGCATTCCATTCCTATATTTTTACATTAGTTCTAATTTGCAATTTCAATAATCATATTGCTATATAATAGCTAAGCTGTATTTAAGATTTCTATGCTAGGCAGTCTGCTGGCATTTTTCCATGGTTTAACTTACACAATGCTTATAATAACCTCATGTGATAGCTAAACAATTATCATATATCGCAGAAAAATAAATTGAGACCACAAGTTAAATAACTTACTAAGGTTTCACAGTTTAAAAGATTAGTGCCAGGAATACAACCCCGGTCTTTTTGACTAAAAAAGCAAGTTCTGAATCATTTTGTTCCTACAGTATGGCTCATAAGGTGTTCTTCAAGTGTTTCATTTTGTTCTTATTGGGTGTTCTTTAGAGTAGTAACTCAAACCAACAATCTTCCCATACATTTTTTTTTTTTTTTTTTCTTTTTGAGATGGAGTCTTGCTCTGTCACCCAGGCTGGAGTGCAGTGGCAGAATCTCGGCTTACTGCAAGCTCTGCCTCCTGGGTTCATGCCATTCTCCTGCCTCAGCCTCCACAGTAGCTGGGACTACAGGCACCCACCACTACGCCTGGCTAATTTTTTTTTTTTTTTTTTTTTTTTTGTATTTTTAGTAGAGACAGGGTTTCACTGTGTTAGCCAGGATGGTCTCCAGCTCCTGACCTCGTGATCCACCTGCCTTGGCCTCCCAAAGTGCTAGGATTACAGGCGTGAGCCGCCAGGCCTAGCCAGTCTTCCCATATTTTATAAGTCAATTCTGAATTATTGGTTTAGAGCCAAACATAATATAGGTTGAAAAAACATTGATTAATTGTCTATCAAACACAGATTCATCTTTTCTTGCCTACTGATATAACATGATTTTATTAAGAATAGCAATGTGCAGAGCTAAAAAGAATGTATTTCACAGCCTTTCTTGTGGCTAGCAGTGAAGTGAAACTATTTTGAACGATCTGATGTAAGGAAAAGTGTTCAGACAGACACACCTTTTAAAACTTTTGCTTTCCTCCTGCATTTAGTTTGAAACAAAAATATGATTCCCACATATCTGGCAGCCTTCTTGACACAGTGAAGGGAAGGGTAAGTCCACAATAATGGCAAAGCTTAAAGAGCCTGAAAGTCTATCTTTGGGTTTCTTTGTTTTTCGGAAATAACCAAACCCCATTTTACGGTTGAAAACACTTTCTTTTTCTGGGTGTCTCTTAACAACTGAGTATGATTCTACTTGATGCAATATATAAAATTAAACCAATAGTAATTGTTCTTGTCCTAGGTAAGTTTGATTCAAATTATTTGCTTTCTTAGGCCCTGATAAAATAAAAAAAATTAGCCAAATTAAATTGAAGGGAGTTTAATTGTGTAATGAATGATTCGCTAATCAGGCAGCCCCCAGAATCACATCAGATTCTGAGAAACTCCAGTGCAGTCACATGGTGGGAAAAAATTTATTGACAGTAAAAGGAAAGTGACATACAGAAAATGAAGATGAAGAACAGAAACAACGGGATTGGTTACAGCTTGGTGTTTGCCGTATTTGAACACAGTTTGAGCAGTTGGCTACATTTGATTGTCCAAAACTCAGTGATTGGCAAAGGTGTGAAGTACGGTTGGTTTACACTGCCCTTTGTTATAGTTCACGATGTAAAGAAAAACCTTTAGGCCAAACTTAAATATGTAACGAGGCAGCTTTAGGCTAAACTTGATTTAACAGCCCTTAGAGGAATGTGCAGTCTATGAAAAAAGATGCTCTTATACTGTTAAGAAGAACATATTTCTCCAATGGCTAAAGATACATTTGATTTCAAAATTAACAGAATAAAAAAGTGATTTCACAAAGACAGTATGTGGTTTGAAAATTAAACTATTCTAATCACATCGTATTTAAATTTTGTAGTCATTTGGTCTTATTT
>NC_045438.1:104319991-104350985 GCF_002776525.5 Piliocolobus tephrosceles
ATTCTAATCACATCGTATTTAAATTTTGTAGTCATTTGGTCTTATTTCAACGTAATTTTTACTTTTTAAAAAACTTTTCATCTCATGACTCTAAGATAAAAAAAGTACATATCTAGAGGAAATCTCTTAAACAATCCTGTATTAGTCTGTTTTCACACTGCTATAAAGAAATCCTGAGACTGGGTAATTCATAAAGGAAAGAGGTTTAATAGACTCACAGTTCCACATATCTGGGGAGACCTTAGGAAAGTTATAATCTTGGCAGAAGAGGAAGCAAATACATCCTCCTTCACAATGCAGCAGAAGAAAGAAGTGCAGAGTGAAGGGAGAAGAGCCCCTTATAAAACCATAAGATATCATGAGAATCCACTCACTATCACAAGAACGGCATGGGGGAGCTACCCTCATGATCCAATCACCTCCTGCAAGGTCACTTCCCCAACATGTGGGAATTACAAATTTGATTAGGGATCAAGATGAGATTTGGGTTGGGACACAGAGTTAAGACCATATTATTCCACCCCTTGCCCTTTCCAAATCTCATTTTTCTCACATGTTAAAACACAATCATGCCTTCCCAACAGTCCCCAAAGTCTTAACTCATTCCAGCATTAACTCAAAAGTCCAGCTTCAAAGTTCATCTGAAGGAAGTCAACTCCCATCCACCTAGGAGTCTGTAAAATCAAAAAAGTTAGTTACTTCTGATCAGATTGGTGCAAAAGTAAATGCTGTTTCTGCCATTACTTTCAAGGGCAAAACTAGTAATTACTTTGCACCAGTTTAACAGATACAATGAGGGTAAAGGCATTGAATAAATGCTCCAATTCTAAAGACCAGAAATTGACCAAAAGAAAGGGGCTACAGGCCCCATGCAAGTCCAAAATCCAACAGAGCATTCATTATATCTCAAAGCTCCAAAATAATCTTCTTTAACTCCAAGTCTCACATGCAGGGCATGCTGATGCAAAAGACCTTGGGCAGCTCCCACGGCCTTGGGCAGCTCTGCCCCTGTGGCTTTGCAGGGTACAGACCCCCTCCTACCTATTTTCACATGGGCTAGCATTGAATGTGTGTGGCTTTTCTAGGTGCACAAGGCAAGTTGTTGGTGGATCTGTCAGTCTGGAGTCTGGAGGACAGTGGGCCTCTTCTCACAGCTCTGCTAGGCAGTGCCCCAGTGAGGACTCTATGTGGAAGCTCCAATCCCATATTTCCTTTCTGGACTTCCCAGCAGAGGTTCTCCATGAGGGCTCCACCCCTGCAGGAAACTTCTGCCTGGATATCCTGGTGTTTCCATACATCATCTGAAATTTAGGTGGAGGCTCTCAAACCTCAGTTCTTGACTTATGTGCACCCATAGGCCAAACACCATGTGGAAGCCACCAAGGCTTGGGGCTTGCCCCCTTTAAAGCAATGGCCTGAGCTATACCTTGACCCCTTTTAGCCATGGATGGAGCTGGAGCATCTGGTGCTGGATCTGGAGCTGGAAGCAGGGCACCATGTCCCAAGGCTGCATAGAGCAGCAGGGCCCTGAGCCTGGCCCATGAAACCATTTTATTTTCTTCCTAGGCCTCTTGGCCTGTGATGGGAAGGACTGCTGTGAAGGTTTCTGACATGCCTAGGAGTAATTTTTCCCATTGTCTTGGCTATTAACATTCAGCTAATTATTGCTCATGCAAATTTCTGCAGCTGGCACGAAATCTTCCCCAGAAAATTTTTTTGGAATACATGGTCAGGCCGCACATTTTCCAAACTTTTATGCTTTGCTTTCCCTTTAAACATACATTGCAATTTCAAAGAAACTCATTGTGAGCATACATAACTGAACACTTTCAGAATCAATCAGGTGATCTCTTGAATGCTTTGCTGCTTAGAAATTTCTTCTGCCAGATACTCCAAAATCATCTCTCTCAAGCTCAAAGTTCCACAGATCTCTAGGGCAGGGGCAAAATGCTCCCAGTCTCTTTATGTAGCGAGAGTGACCTTTTTTCCAGTTCCCAAGAAGTTCCTCATTTCCATCTGAGACCACTTCAACTTGGACTTTATTCTTCACATCACTGACAGTATTTTAATCTTAACCATTCAACAAGTCTCTAGGAAGTTCCAAACGTTCCCAAATCTTTTCTTCTTCTGAGTACCCCAAACTTTTCCAACTTGTGCCTGCTACCCATTTTCAAAGTTGCCTCCACATTTTAGGATATGTTTACAGCAAATCCTTACTACCTCAGTACCAATTTACTATATACATCAGTTCTCACACTGCTATGAAGAAATACCCAAGATGGGGTAATTTATAGAGGAAAGAGGTTTAATGGACTCACAAATCCACATGGCTGAGGATGTCTCAGGAGACTTCCAATCATGGCAGAAGGGGGGAAGCAATCACATCCTTCTTTACAAAATGGCAAGAGAGGAAAGTGTAGAAGGAGGGAACAGCTCCTTATAAAATCACTAGCTCCCATGAGAACTCAGTCACTATCATGAGAACAGTGTGGGAGAGCCACTCCCATAATCCAGTCACCTCCCACAAGGTCCCTTTCCTAACACATGAGAATTATAATTTGGATGACAATTCAAGATGCGATTTAGGTGGAGGCACAGAGCAAGATCATATTAAATCCCCATGTTACATCCAAATAATCAAACAAAACCATGACAAAAATTAAAATTGCTCGTGAAAATGTAAAAGAAATAAAGAAAAAAAAAAAGGAAAAAGAAAAAAATACACTAGTTCACCGTATAAAAAACAAAATACATTTTGTTCAATGGCAAAGATAAACTAGTGTTATAAATTGCTCAACTTTAATTATATTATTATATTTTATAAGATTTCAGTATAGAAAGTGAGACTGACCTATTTCAACCTTTACTATTTGGCTAAAGAACTATTATATTTCTTGTACAAAATACAGCCAAGGTGAGCTTTTTTACATCAAAATGAATTCTGAAAAGGGGACATGTAGTTTTACATTTGCTTTGTTTAGAACAAAAATTATGAAAGAAAGAAAGCTTAGTGAAAGTGGAAAATGACTTTCATAAATAGGAAAAAATACCAATTGAATTACTCATTCTGAAGAGCAAAATTTCTAAATCTATTTTTCTTATAAAAGAGAATAAATGTAGTAATGATTCTATAAGATATATGTGTTGTGGAACTAAGAAGGTATGGGGAAAGAAGAAAAAAATTAAAAAAGAAATAAAAACTGAAAACTAAAATTGCAAAAGTAAATATTAACTATTCTTATATAGAACACATATGAATAGAAGTGTATATTATGCCATTCAGGAACTCAATTTTGCTTTTTCCTGTAGTCTGTCTTTTCTCTTTATTACCATCAAAGAATTAGATGTTTATCAGCAATGAAGTTTCAGAAAGTAGCCCCTATGGGCATCCAATTACTTTCTTCTTCTGCAACCAGCTACTGGAAGATGAAACTTGATTGACAGATAACTCTAGAGTGTAATCCTCCAGGCTCAGTGGTGTTCCTCAGATTGAATCAATGTTGAGACTTTTCCAAAACTCTTCGAAGAACACCCTGGGGGACCCTAATTGAACTCCAGGGGATGGAGCTTAATTCATTTTCAACCCTTGATAGCTCCCAGCCTAAAGAAACCTCCTTAGGCTGAGAAACAGCTTGAGGTTGTAGAAAAAAGTAACAAAAGCCAAAACAGATCTAGACCCCTACTGCATTAACATATCTTTCTTAATATGCAAGATGAGTTTCATGCTTTTGGTAGTGGATAGTGCTGTTCCCTCTGCTTGGACTGTCCTTCTTTCTCAGTTCATTTTGACTGCTATAACAAAATATGACAAACTGGGTAGCTTATAAATAACAGAAATTTATTTCTCATAGTTCTACCTGCAAATTTGGTGGCGAGAGAAGGCCTACTTTCTGATTCATAGACGGCACAAGCTTGCACTGTTCTCACATAGTGTAAGCAACAAAGCAGCTCTCTTGTACCTCTTTTATAAGAGCACTAATCTCATTAATGAGGGCTCTGCCTTCAGGACCAAATCCTCCCAGAAGCCCCACCTTCTAATAACATCACATTGATTGGGTTTCAGCATATGAATTTTGGGAATGATATAGGCCAGGTGAGCCCCCAAACTGGGGCTTTGCCCATGAATTTACCATCCCTTTCCATGGCACCAACCTGGAAATTACCATCCCTTTTCTAAAAACTTTGGAATAACCTACTTAATTTGCATGTAATCAAAAATGAGTGTAAATACAAAGGCAAAACTGCTTCTAAGCTGCTACTCTGGGCTCACTGCCTATGGGATAGCCCTGCTGTGCTATGAGCAGTACTTCTGTATCCAAGGGCAAGCTGGTGGTGTTAGACATCAACTATTATTGATGCAACACTGTACAGAAGTAGTAGAGGTACTGCTCCTAGCACAGCAGGGCTACCCATAGGCAGTGTACTCAGAATATCAGTTTAAAATTAGTTTTGTAGTTGTATTTATACACACTTTTAATTACATACAAATTAAGAGGCTGGTTATTCAGAAATTTTTAGAAAAGGGATGGTAATTTCCAGGTCACAGCCATGGAAAGGGGTGTTAACTTCTGGATGTTGTCATGGCAATAGTAAACTGACATGGCACTAGTGGGCTTGTCTCAGAAAGAAGTGCTTTCAATTATTCCTTGTTTCAATGACTCTTCAATCTGGCCCAGAATTTGAGCCCCATCTCTGAAGTCACCTCAGGGAAACACAAACATTCAGACTATAGTACTCATACACAAGATGAGCTTCTTGGTATTGGTAGTGGATACTGCTACTTCATCTGACTGGAATGTCCTTACTGTTCTCTGTTTCTTTCTAAAATTCTGCACATCTTTTAAAGTGTACATCTAAAGTCACCTTCCCTGAGAATCCTTTCCTAGGCTCCCACAGCATCCTTTGAGTTTGCAGACTGTTTTATTATGGGCACTTATATTAGGTCTTCTATGGTAAGTGTTTGCTTATTTGTGACAGCATCATGACAAGGAAAGTGTAATTTCTTTTCTCTTACATCTTATTTTTTATACTTACAACAGAGTGCTCAGTAAGTCTAATATGAATAAAACTATTCTGACCCAATTCATCAAACCTCTCTATGTCTACTTTCTTTTATATAGAATGTGAATAATAAATTATGTCTCAGGGAAAATTGTTATTGGGATAACCAAACATGAATGTGTTTTAGAATGTATGTAGTTTGGTGGTGTATATAAATATCAACCATAAATAAAAAAAAAACAAATCACACATAGTATGTTGTATTCCACTTTTGTGAACTTTTATAAAATGAATTGGATAACACCATAAAAGAGGTCCTGGGGATTGACTACCTGCCTTGATAATCTGTAAATTATAAGATGGGACTCACTGTTTACTGGGAGTTGTAAAAATTCCTCCTGGGTCTGACTCACTGTGTCTCCAGATGTCTAGAAAGTACAGATATGCCAGGCTTGTAGGAATGCAGAACAAGTATTTCCCAGTCCAGCTACATTTTAGCTTCTGGAAATGGCTCTGAGAGTGAAATTAGCATATGGCCAATTTGCTGGATGCCCAGAGGTTCCTGGATCATGCTGATACATCTTTATCTACTCATTAACATTATGGCCTGAAATTTGGTTTACTTGAGTTTATGCCTTTTACTCTTGAAGTATTATAGATGAACAGTTCATTCACATTAAGCTTCCCTTTCTCCTTCGACAAAATGGATTAATTGACACTAAACTACAAAATATATGTAGTAAGTATCTTGACCTGCATCCAATTACATGTAATTTGTTCTCAATGGGCCAGGAATAGAAAATGACCTTCTAATTATATATACCTATAATGTAATTTGTATAGAATGTTGTTATTAATAGAAACACATTTAAGGCAGTATACAAATGTTTTGGTTTTATTATTTTTTTATATTCATATAGTCTCTTTCAGGAAAAATTAAATTTAATTTGTCCTCTTATCATTGAAACCAACTTGTTGAACAAGTTTATCTTAATGTGATCTGAATGAAATTAAATTTTGCCTTTTATTTCACATGGAAAAATTTACTCAAGATCAGGTTGATCAGGTTGTTCCATCCATTTCCATGTAGTTTTGTGGTTTTGAGTGAGTTTCCTTTTTTTTTTTTTTCTTTGAGATGGAGTTTCACTCTTGTTGCCCAAGCTGGAGTGCAATGGTGTGATCTTGGCTCATCACAACCTTGGCCTCCTGGGTTGTAATCCTAGCTAGGATTACAGGCATGTACTATCACGCCAAACTGATTTTGTAGTTTCAGTAGAGATGGGGTTTCTCCATGACATAATAAAAAATGACAAATCAGGTATCACCACTGATCCCACAGAAATACAAACTACAATCAGAGAATACTATAAACACCTCAAAACAAATAAACTAGAAAATCTAGAAGAAATTGATAAATTCCTCGACACTTACACACTCCCAAGACTAAAAACAAGAAAGAAGTTGAATCTGACTAGACAAATAACAAGTTCTGAAATTGAGGCTGTAATTAATACCCTACCAACCAAAAAAAGCCCAGGACCAGAAGGATTCATAGCTGTATTCTACCAGAAGTACAAAGAGCAGCTGATACCATTCCTTCTGAAACTATTCCAAACAATAGAAAAGAAGATACTCCTCCCTAATTCATTTTGTGAGGCCAGGGTCATCCTGATATGAAAACCTGGCAGATACAACAACAACAGAAAAGTCAGGCTAATATCCCTGATGAACATTGATGAGAAAATCCTCAATAAAATACAGGCAACCTGATCCAGCAGTACAACAAAAAGTTTATTCACCACGATCAAGTTGGTTTCATCCCTGGAATGCAAGGCTGGTCCAACATATGCAAATCAATAAACTTAATCCATTACGTAAACAAAGTCAATGACAAAAACCACATGATTATCTCAATAGATGCAGAAAAGTCCTTTGATAAAATTCAACACCTCTTCATGCTAAACACTCTCAATAAACTAGGTCTTGATAGAATGTAACTTGAAAATATTAGAGCTATTTATTAGAAACCCACAGCCAATATCATACAGAATGGGCAAAATCTGGAAGTATTCCCCTTGAAAAATGGCACAGGACAAAGATGCTGTCTCTGACCACTCCTATTGAACATAATATTAAAAGTTCTGGTCAGGGCAATCAGGCAAGAGAAAGAAATAAAAGGTATTAAAATAGGAAGAGAGGAAGTCAAATTGCCTTTGTTTGCAGATGACATGATTGTATATTTAGAAAACCCCATTATCTCAGTCCCAAATCTCCATAAGCTGATAAGCAACTTCAGCAAAGTCTCAGGATACAAAATCAATGGGCAAAAATCACAAGCCTTTCTATCCACCAAGAACAGACAAACAGCCAAATCATGAGTGAACTTGCATTCACAACTGCTTCAAAGAGAATAAAATACCTAGGAATACAACTTACAAGGGATGGGAAGGACCTCTTCAAGGAGAACTACAAACCGCTGCTCAAGAAAAAAAGACAGGACACAAACAAATAGAAAAACATTGCATGCTCATGGATAGGAAGAATCAATATCGTGGAAATGGCCATAATGCCCAAAATGTTATCCCCATCAAACTACCATTGACTTTCTTCACAGAATTAGAAAAAACTACTTTAAATTTCATATGGAACCAAAAAAGAGCCCATATAACCAAGATAATTCTAAACAAAAAGAGCAAAGCTGGAGGCATCATGCTACCTGACTTCAAACTATACTACAAGGCTACAGTAACCAAAACAGTATGGTGCTGTTACCAAAACAGATATATAGACCGAATGGAACAGAACAGAGGCCTTAGAAATAACATCACACATCTACAACCATCTGATCTTTGAAAAACCTGATGAAAACAAGAAATAGGGAAAGGATTCCCTAATTAATAATGGTGTTGGGAAAACTGGCTAGCCATATTCAGAAAATATAAATTGGACCACTTCCTTACACCTTAGACAAAAATTAACTCAAGATGGATTAAAGGATTAAAGGTAAGACATAAAACTATAAAAATCCTAGAAGAAAACCTAGGCAATGCCATTCAGGACATAGACATGGGCAAAGTCTTCATAACTAAAACACCAAAATCAATGGCAACAAAAGCCAAAATTGGCACATGGGATCCAACTAAACTAAAGAGCTTCTGCACAGCAGAAGAAACTACCATCAGAGTGAACAGGCAACCTACAAAATGGGAGAAAATTTTTATAATCTATCCATCTGACAAAGGGTTAATATCCAGACTCTACAAGGAACTTAAACAAATTTACAGGAAAAAAAACAAACAACCCCATCAAAAGTGGGCAAAGGATATGAGCAGGCACTTCTCAAAAGAAGACATTTATGTGGCCAACAAACATATGAAAAAAAAGTTCATCATCACTGGTCATTAGAGTAATGCAAATCAAAACCAAAATGAGATACCATCTCATGCCTGTTAGAATGGCGATCGTTAGAAAGTCAGGAAACAACAGATGCTGGTGAGGATGTGGAGAAATAGGAACACTTTTACACTGTTGGTGAGAGTGTAAATTAGTTCAAACATTGTGGAAGGCAGTGTGGTGATTTCTCAAGGATCTAGAACCAGAAATAGCCATTTTACCCTGCAATCCCATTACTGGGTATACATGCAAAGAATTATAAATGATTTTACTATAAAGACACATGCACATATATGTTTATTGCAGCAACGTTCACAATAGCAAAGACTTGGAACCAGCCCAAATGCCTATAAATGATAGACTGGATAAAGAAAATGTGGCACATATACAATATGGAATACTATGCAGCCATAAGAAAGGATGAGTTCATGTCATTTGCAGGGATGTGGATGAAGGTGGAAACCATCACTCTTAGCAAATGAACACAGGGACAGAAAAGCAAACACCACATGTTCTCACTCATACGTTGGAGTTGAACAATGAGAACACATAGACAGGGTGGGGAACATCACACCCTGGGCTCTGTTGGGTGGTGAGGATCTGGGGGGGTCTAGCATTAGGAGAAATACCTAATTTAGATGACAGGTTGATGGATGCAGCAAACCACCACTGCATGTGTATACCTATGTAACAAACCTACACATTCTGCACATGTATCCCAGAATTTAAAGTATAATAATATAAAAAAGAATATACTCGATGAGTAAACTTTTCCCTTATCCTTAGATAATGTTAGATGGATCTCAAGGGTTCTCTACTCAACTGGTTACTCTTAATGAAATTCTAGGTTACAAAAACATTCTCAATTCAGATGTTAGAATGTCCAACCTGATTATTTTAATAATAACTCTGAACTCTAACTGCTATCATTTCACCTTACTTACCAGTTACATGTGGTAGGACGATAAAACTGACAATTATGGAATAAGTAAAAGCAAAAACAAAATGTCTGGGCCTGCATGGTATAACTATGAGGAGGGGGAAGACAGAGAGAATTGGAATTTGGGCTCAGCGTGGTGGCTCACAGCTGTAATCTCAGCATCTTGGGAGGCCAAGGCAGGAGGATTGCTTGAGCCCAGGAGTTCAAGACCAGCCTGGGTAATATAGGAAGACTGTCATCTCTAAAAAAAATGCAAAATATTAGCTGTGTACGGTGGTGTATGACTGTAGTCCTTGCTTCTCAGGTACTTAGGAGGCTGATATGGGAGGAGGATTGCTTTGTCCTGGGAGGTGGAGGCAGCAATGAGCTGTGATCAAGCCACTACAGTCTAGCTTAGGTAAGAGAGGGAGACTCTGTCTCAATAAAAAGAAAGTAAAAATAGAAATGGACTTTTATAGTTGTGGTAAAGAAGGAATTAGTTAATTTATTCTGATATTGGGGTTGCAATGGTTGCTAAGTGAGAAAGAGAGAAGTCTCAGCCTCACAGGAATAGCGAATATTACTCAAAAAAGGAGAGACAAAATTTTGAGGAGTGTCACTTCTCTGAGGATGTATTGGGAACCTGAGAGCAGAAGCTTGGAAATATCAACAAGACTACCAACTACTTTCAAATATTTAAGGCCGATCAGGAAGCTTAGCAGACTGTGGGAACAAAGACAAGCCTTCATGGAGGTAGGATTTAAAAGGGCTAAGGAATGCCAGATCCTGGAAAATAAATTTCAACAGAGAGCGAAGGAAGACACTTTTAGGACATTGCTAGAGAGAAATGCTGAAAAAGATACCAGATAATTGAGACATCGAGACACGAAGTTTGCATGAAAAGTTAACTGTTACAAATGTGAACAATCTGTAAAAGTGGAGTATCTGAGAGGAAGCTCAGGTTCAGTTTAACTGACTCTGGGGTTGCAAACACAGAGGCTAAGGTAGAGAATAAAAAAGAAAATTAAACACACACACACATACACACACACATATGGCTGGGCATGGTGGCTCACGCCTGTAATCCTAGCACTCTGGGAGGTTGAGGCGGTGGGTCACATGAGGTCAGAAGTTCGAGACCAACCTGGCCAACATGGCAAAACCCTGTCTCTACTAAAAATACAAAAATTAGCCAGGAGTGGTGGCATGCACCTGTAATCCCAGCTACTCAGGAGGTTGAGGTAGGAGAATCACTTGAACCTGGGAGGTGGAGGTTGCAGTGAGCCGAGATCGCACCACTACACTCCAACCTGTGAGACAGAGCAAGACTCCATATATCTTAAAATTCCTACTATATGTGTGTGTTGATGTATATGTATATTCATATCACATCTGTGTGTGTGGAAGCTAGGGAAGAGGAAAATGATGAGATTAGACCTAGCAAAATTCTGCAACTGTGTTTCAAATTGTAACCTCAAAGGAGGGAGGTAATCTGAAAAGGTGGTGGATTTATTTATTTTTGTATTTTGATAGCTTATTAACACTTTAAGAGAAGTTAAGTGAATTCAAGTGTTATACACTATGGACATCACTGGCTGGTAAGTCTTAAACATTCAGCCTTTCTTTTTCTTTTATTATCTGTATCATAGTTCACAAATTATACTAGTTTATGTTCTAATTACCAGGGAAATTCTCTTGGGGAAAAAATGGTGGTGACAGTCTAATCCTTGAAAACATGGTAACTGGACCCTTGGATAAATTAACTAATAATATTTGTGAGGGCAGTTTTTACTTACAGAATGCTTTTAGTAGCTTATTTCTAGTTGAAGACTGCACATGGTAAACACCCTTTATATATATATATATATTTATGAAGGTTTGGAGAATGTTATACAACTTATATACTCTTATAGTATAAAATGGCACTATTTCATAAATAAAATACTCCCTGCTGTGTTAGATGACTAATCAAACCCATTTGAGTCCTCATCTATGACTCTGGGCCAAACACGCAAGTCCATTGTAGAAAGAAAGAACGTGAGATGCAACATGGAATGCCCCAGGCTTCTGCCTTCTTCATCTCTTCCCCTTAAATAGAGTTCTATACTGGGTAAGATCTATGATGTGTCGTAATCTGACTGGACAATTCGATCTGATATATTGGTGTCCACCCAGATCACTCAGATTTGTGCTATGAAAATTAATGTTCTTCAGTTCAGTGAATAAAACTTCTGGTAAGAAGATTGAATGGACTGAAAATATGGTGAAAAATAGTGGATGATTGCTACTCACCTTAGCATAAATAGATAAAAGATTTGATGCAAATTACTGTATATGAGTCTTACCAATGGGATTTGGAAGACATAGGCATCAACTAGGATAAATTAAGGAAGTCAATTAATAACAAATACAAGGCTAAGGAAAATGTGCTAAAAAATTATATGTATTTGCTGTTGTACCAGTTCTAGTAAAATCTATATCAGCACTGTCCAATAGAAATATAATGTGAGCCACAAATGCAAGCTGTATTTATAATTTAAAATTTTCCAGTAGCTCCAGTCAATAGAGTAAAAAAAGGTGAAATTAATTTTGATTATATAATTAATTCAAAATATTATTCAAAATATTATTTTACCATGTAATCAATATAAAATTTATTAATAAGTTATTCTATATTAATATCTTATACTAACACTTTGCAAACCAGACTGTATTTTAACACTTAGAAGGTGTCTCTGTTTGGACTAGACATATTTCTAGTGCTCAATGTATGCTCAACATATGGTTAGTGGTGAGTGTACTGGATAGAGCAGGCCTAAGCCTGGATGAAAACAAAAAGAGGAGAGAAAGATGAGAGTATGCGAATAAAAGATAATTCTGCAAGACTATTTTTTTCTATCTCTGGATAATTTTGTTGTAATTTTGTTTTTTTGTTTCTTTTTACTAGCTGCAGAGATTTATATTAACCTGCAAATAGAAGCAAATAAGGTCACTGATTAACCAAAAGATTGTATAGGTAGCCAGAGACTAAATTCAGATGACTATATAATATGAATGCATTCTAGTAAACAACTGATATATGTTTAGACGTAAATTACAACAGACAACTGTTGAATCATTATTGGCATAGATTCTTAGGTTTAATGATCAGCAGGGAACTTTGCTAATTTTAGATACTATTGGATGAAAGGGATTACTTGGCTGAACATGGATGCCAAGGTGGCTACAAGCTTTTGTGAGCAAATGCATCTACATGGTATGGCAGCTGATCTACTGCCATGATTTAGGTGCTGGTTGAACAGACCTAACTTGGGAGGGTAGCAAGCAATCTTACCTTCTGCCCTCTGCCTCAAATTTGATACTCCTTTTTCAGGGTCTGGAATACTATTTGTATAGGTAACCTGAGACTATACTTTTTTGATGTCTAGAGAGACACAACTAATTTAACACTACTGTTAGTTTAACTCATATAGATACAACCACACTGAATGAGGCTGGGTCTCTGTAGTCTTGTGCACTGTATATAACATTGTGCTTGAATATCCAGTTTCTATAAAACCTTGTACTATAATATGTGTTATATGATCATGTCCACAAACCAGTTGAAATCCAAAATTTACTAAAGAGTGGTCTCCATTCACAACCCTAGTCACTGGAAATGTGCGGTAAGTGGGAAAATTTCATTCGTATTGGGCAGAGATAACTTGCCATTTTAGTTGAAATGTGATACATAAACCATTAAAACTAAATCTTTCTGTCTCAATTACATGGTGTATCAAAGTGTTTATAAGTTTACTGACAAAATTAAATAAAAATGTGAGACCGGGCATGGTAGCTCACGCCTATAATCTCAGCACTTATGGAGGACAAGGCAGGCAAATCACCTGAAGCCAGGAGTTCTAGCACAGCCTGACCAACATGGTAAAACCCCGTATCTATTAAAAATACAAAAATCAGCTGGATGTGGTGGTGCATGCCTGTAGTCTCAGCCACTCAGGAGGCTAAGGCAGGAGAATCTCTTGAACCTGGGAGGCAGAGGTTGCAGTGAGCCAAGATCGTGCCACTGTACTACAGCCTGGGGAACAGAACCAGACTCTGTCTCCAAAATAAATTAATAAATAAAAGGGATATATGTCAATGTCAATGATAATTCATAGGATAAGTAAAAACTTTTTATATACTTTTAATTCTGAGATACATGTATAGAGCATGCAGGTTTGTTACATAGGTATACATGTGTCGTGGTGACTTGCTGCACTCATCAACCTGTCACCTATATTAGGTATTTTTCCTAATGCTATACCTCCCCTAGACCCCCAGCACCCAACAGGGCCCAGGGTGTGATGTTCCTCATCCCGTGTATGTATTCTCATTGTTCGACTCTGACTTACGAGTGAGAATACATGGTGTTTACTTTTCTGTTCCTGTGTTTGTTTGCTGAGAAGGATGATTTCCAGCTTCATCCATGTCCCTGAAAATGACATGAACTTATCCTTTATTATGACTGCATAGTATTCCATGTTGTATATGTGCCACATTTTCTTTATCCATTCTATCATTGATGGGCATTTGGGATGGTTCTAAGTCTTTGCTACTGTGAACAGTGCAGTAATAAACATACATGTGCATGTATCTTTATAGTACAATGATTTATAATCCTTTGGGTATATATTCAGTAATGGGATTGCTGGGTCAAATGGTATTTCTGGTTCTAGATCCTTGAGGAATCACCACACTGTCTTCCACAATGTTGAATGATTTTATATTCCCACCAACAGTGTAAGTTTTCTTACAGACTCTCCAGCATCTGCTGTTTCCTGACTTTTTAATGATCACTATTCTAACTGGAGTAAGATGGTATCTCATTGTGGTTTTGATTTGCATTTCTCTAATGACCAGTGATGATGAACTTTTTTTCCTATGTTTATTGGCTGCATAAATGTCTTCTTTTGAGAAGTGTCTATTCATATCCTTCACCCACCTTTCATTTGTTTGTTTTTCTCTGGTAAATTTAAGTTCTTCGTAGATTCTGCATATTAGCCCTTTGTCAGATGGATAGATTGGAAAAATTTTCTCCCATTCTGTAGGTTGCCTGTTCACTCTGATGATAGTTTGTTTTGCTGTGCAGAAGCTCTTTAGGTTAATTAGATCCCACGTGTCAATTTTGGCTTTTGTTGCCATTGCTTTTGGTGTTTTATTCATGAACACTTTGCCCATGCCTGTGTCCTGAACAGTATTGCCTACATTTTCTTTTAGGGTTTTTACGGTTTTAGGTCTTACGTTTAAGTCATTAATCCATCTTGAGTTAATTTTTGTTTAAGGTGTAAGGAAGGGGTCCAGTTTCAGTTTTCTGCATATGGTTAGAAAGTTTTCTCAACACCGTTTATTAAATAGGGAATCCTTTCCTCATTGCTTGCTTTTCATCAGGTTTTTCAAAGATCAGATGGTTGTGTTATTTCTGAGGCCTCTGTTCTGTTCCTTTGGTCTATTTATTTGTTTTGGTACCAGTACCATGATGTTTTTGTTACTGTAGCCTTGTAATATAGTTTGAAGTCAGGTAACGTGATGCCTCCAGCTTTGTTCTTTTTTGCTTATGATTGTCTTGGATATATGGGCTCTTTTTTGTTTTTTTTTTTTTTTGGTTCCATATGAAATTTAAAGTAGTTTTTCTAATTCCATGAAAAAAGTCAATGGTAGCTTGATGGGGATAGCACTAAATCTATAAATTACTTTGGGCAGTATGGTCAATTTCACTGATATTGATTCTTTCTATCAATGAGCATGGAATGTTTTCTCATTTGTGTCCTGCCTTATTTCCTTGAGTGGTGTTTTGTAGTTCTCCTTGAAAATGTCCTTCATATCCTTGTAAGTTTTATTCCTAGTTATTTTATGTTCTTTGTAGCTATTGTGAATGGGAATTCACTCATGATTTGACTCTCTGTTTGTCTATTATTGGTGTACAGGAATGCTTGTGATTTTTGCACATTGATTTGGTATCTTGAGGCATGGTAAAGTTTCTTATCAGCTTAAGGAGATTTGGGGCTGAGATGATGGGGTTTTCTAAGCATACAAACATGACATCTGCAAACAGAGATAATTTGACTTCTCTCTTCCTATTTGAATATCCTTTATTTCTTTTTCTTGTCTTATTACCCTGGCCAGAACTTCCAATACCATGTTGAATAGGAATGGTGAAAGAAGGCATGCTTGTCTTGTGCTGGTTTTCAAAGGGAATGCTTCCAGCTTTTGCCCCTTTAATATAATATTGTCTATGGGTTTGTCTAGATATTGATGGAACGTATTTTTTTTGGAGACAGAATTTCTCTCTAGTTACCCATGCTATAGTGCAGTGGCCTGATCTCAGTTCACTGCAACTCCGCCTCCTGGGTTCAAGCGATTCTCCTTTCTCTGCCTCCTGAGCAGCTAGGATTACAGGCTCCTGCTACCATGCCCAGATAACTTTACGTATTTTTAGCAGAGACAGGGTTTCATTATGTTGACCAGACTGATCTCAATCTCCTGACTTTAGGTGATCCACCCACCTCGGCTTCCCAAAGTGCTGGGATTACAGACATGAGCCACCACTCCTGGTTGAATAAGTAAATATTTTTGGAAATTTAGTGGCAGTTTATTTGAAGTTCCCAAGTGATGAAATGCCTATGGAGACAGATTAACTGGGAAACATAAATTTGCCTATGAAAATTATCCATGAAAATAAATGTCTCCATCAACATGGATAAATTGATTCAAATTATTATGAATGGTAGAGGAAAAAGAGTAAATAATCTGGACAAAGATTATCATAAATGTGGTCACAATTAAACAAATATCAAAGTATATGGTCACAAGGAACATGCTTAACAGAGATAATTTATATTCCTATTCAAGGTTCAAATCCTATTATTCATCTAGTACTTAATTGGCATATTATTTTATATGCTTTTGCAGAAAATTGTGGAATATCTATAAAATGTAATGAGGAGATAATATCCAAGTTCAGATGTGTAGTAGGCAAGAAAAAGTTAAAGCTGCTGAACTGTGATCAATTTCTTCCATGATTGGTAGGTGGGGGAACACTTTGGGAAAAACAGAAAAGGCTAGTAACTATTATTCACCTAGTAGTTAATTGGCATATTATTCATCTAGTAGTTAACTGACATATTATTTTATATGCTTTTTATTCAAATCCTATTATTAATCTAGTAGTTAACCAGCATATTATTTTATAAGCTTTTGCAGAAAATTGTGGAATATCTATAAAACGTAATGAAGAGATAATATCCAAGGTCAGATGTGTAGTAGGCAAGAAAAAGTTAAAGCTGTTGAACTGTGATCAATTTCTTCCATGATTGGTAGGTGGGAGAACATTTCGGGAAACACAAAAAAGGCTAGTCACCTTGTGTAATCAATCTCCTTGCAAATATGATTTTTTAACTTCTTGGTAAATAGACTAATGATACTAGTCATTGTCTATGTAATGACCTTAATAAGATGTCTCTGGATTCAAATTTCTTAAGTAAACAATTTATGGAGAATGTTACAAAAACAACTCTCTGGATTATAAGACAGATGATTCTAGACTGGATTTTTGGGGGTTCTGAAAACACTGATTTACTGAAAAAAAACACCCGTTTAAGATAAAATTGGTGTTTGGATTATAAGCAGCTCTTATTGTACATGAATTTTGAAATTTTATTTCATTTTTCTATTTTTTTCACAGCTATCTAGTGTTGTTATATTCTTATGTCCTGCCTTGCTGCTAAGAGGATAACATGAGCGAATTGGAGGTGGGGTAACCCAATGCTGGAGGTGTGAAAGGGGAGATGCTCTGGAGAAGATGGTAGAATCCACTGATTGAGAGAAGCAGACTCCAAACAGGCACCCGAGTGAAAGATTTTTGGCTTGCCTAGAATAGGATTAAAAAATTGAGTGGGGGCAATGCTTTTATATATGTATTGTGAAACATTAATTTCACTGTGGAATCAATAGTTCCGTTTGAAAATGTGAAAGGTTCTCACTGTTAAAGTTAATGGGGGTGGGAATAAATCTGAAGTACTTCATATTGCTGACATTGTGGTATTATATGACATACATCACATGACCTTTACACAGTGAGCTTGGATAGACAAATGCCTTGGCATTAATCAAGGTGGGAACTAGAAGATTAAAATTTTTTTCTAGAGCTTTGTGTTCTTAAAGAAAACTAATGATTGTCTTCTAATTTTAAATTTTAGAATCATCTGTGGCTATAACATATATACCATTGTTTGAAGCAAAAATGCATATTAGATCAATGAGAAGAAGGAGGAAATAAAAAGAAAAACTCGAGAAGCTTTAGGTAAGATACTTGACACTCTTAAATTTCTTCCTTCATGGGCACAGTTATATTCTTGGTTTAAAACAGTCTGTATTTTAAGCCCAATAGATAAAAGTTAACAATAATAAATGTGGAAAATCTGGCTTCTAGGAAGAGTATCAAGTTCCTTATCCCTTCTATTATTCATTTTTTTGTCAAATACAGGTAAGATTCAGTGAATGATAAATATTGGGCACAATTTCTCTGAAAATCTATCATTCTTCATCTCTCTTTGTAGTATCTCTGTACCATCCACATGAGCAATAATATAAGAGGATATCAGGCTGCCCTTTACTGTTTGAGAAGAGACTTCATACTAAGGAAAATTTGGGGAATAGATATGATTGATACTTCTGTGTATTTCACTGCATTTTTTCTCCTTGCTGTCTTTTACCTTCGGTTGCCTTCCAAGTATGTCAATCTAGAGAGTATGCATTCAGTGAATCCAGAAACCACTCAACACATTTCTGCCAACTCCACTCAATGGCTACTCAACAATTGTTGACTAAATCAAGGTACTATGCCTTACTCTAAAAATAGGGAGATTTTTGTTTTACATAACCTTTCTAAATGTCTCTTCTGCAAGTCTGTGGCAGAAGAAAGCAAATGGTCAGGGATTTTGGCTTTTGGGATTGTGGTTCCCAGCCAAGTATTATTTTATCTTGACTAACACTCACATTGTGCTTTATCATCACCTATGACTTCATTCATTGAATTGATTGGGCAACACAGGGTGAATAAGTGAAACATTACTTGTTTTTTTTTTTTTGAAAACACGAGTAATTTTTGAAAATATTATATCGTTTTATGAATATTTGGAAATGTCAGGGTGAGTGGCCCTTGTGTAATACTTTCTTTTCCTCATAGCAAATAATAATAATAATAATAATAATCCATGCAGATATACCTGTTAGTTGGGAATAAAGCCAAATCATTGATTTAAGATTTCAGCATGAGCACAGGCTGCTAGAGGTCTCCCTTGCTTCAGTTATTATGAAAGTCATGTCTTTAAAAGAAGCATCATATCTCTTAAATCAACTTCAGTTGGTGCTGATAACACAGTCATAAAGTTTATCCTGTGAGTAAATAGAGGGTAAGAAATTGTGAATTCTGTCCTTTATAAGAACATGCCAGTTTGCTATAATAACTGTTCAAATCCCTAGATTCATCAAATGTGTAGAGTTAGCATTTGAAACTTATAATTAACAGCCACGCTTCAATTGCAGTGCAGCAAGAGGGAGAGAAAAAAGTAACATCAATTATCTGCTTTATTTCAACAAGACTTTTTAAAGTATGTTGCATTTGCCAACTCTGTTTTTCTAGTAACCCTGGATTATCACAGATGAAAATAAGAAAAATTTACACCTGAGTAATTGTTTGGATTACCAAAATGACTGCTAATATTAGGTTGGTGCAAATGTAATTGTGGTTTTTGCCATTAGTTTTGCACCAACCTAATAATAAAACAAGTGACTCAATTTCAAATAATACAGGCTTAATGTCTACTAATTAATACCAAAACATTATCTAAATTCTTTAAACCAGAATGAATTTGGATACATAATGTCTCTAGAACATTTAGGGCTCTTTGCAACATTTTTTTCTATTATTTTTTTTTTATTATTTTAGAAATAAGTCAAGCTGGGTGCAATGGCTCATGTCTTCAATCCCAACACTTTGGGAGCCCAAGGTGGGTGGATCACCTGAGGTTAGGAACTCAAGACAAGTCTGGTCAACATGGTGAAACCCCATCTCTACTAAAAACACAAAAATTAGCTGGGCGTGGTGGCATGTACCTGTAGTCTCAGCTACTAAGGAGGCTGAGGCAGGAGAGTCACTTGAACCGGGGAGGTGGAGGTTGCAGTAAGCCAAGATTGCACCACTGCACTCCAGCCTGGGGACAGAGAGAGACTCTGTCTCAAATAATAATAATAATAATATAAATAAATAAATAAATAAATAAATAAATAAATAAATAAGTCAAGACATAATCCCCCTCCTTTTATTCAGTTTCATCTTTCTCATTGGTTAAACATAGATTTCTATCAAAAGATAGATTTCTATTACCTCAGATTCAATAGTTTAAGTGCTAAATTTTCTTTATATCCATGTATCTTATTCATGGAGAAGGTAAAAAAAAAATGGAGAAACTCAAAAATTTCATTTAAATCTCATTGAATTGTGCATTTATTTGTTTAGGATGCCTTTAAATTATGACTTATGATGAGCTGATTGAAACTACTTTATAAATATTTGAGTTCTACTACAATTTGGTCACATTTTAGGTCCTGATGGGTATCACAGTAAACAAGAGAGCCATGCATATTTGTTCTCATGGAACTTTTATTTATGATTTTGGTTAGAGGCAAAAAATCAAATAAATAAGATACATAATTGCAAGTAATAGGTGCTCAATACTATGGGAAAAGATATAGGAGTATGAGGAAAAAGAAGTTCCACAAGAATGCCATTATAGATAGGATGGGAATGTGAATTTTGACAAGAGATGTGAAGAAAGCTGCAATTATCTGAGAAACATGAATGTCAGGTACTGATAACATCAAGGGAAAAGGCAGAAGCACTCTATGTAGCTGAAGTGCAATGAACTTGAAGAAAATCAGGAGATTAAGAAAGAGAAGAGGCCAGGAGCTTAATCACATAATTGTAAACTATGGGGGAGACTATAAATTTTATCCTAATGTGATGAGAAAATAGTACAAATTTTGAGTAGGGAAGCAACATAATTCGATGTATTTTTGGCATTTCCATTTTATGATAATAGCCATAACTGTTATTATATGCACATAAAAAGTAGAATAATGGATGAAGTTAGTTGAGCAAATAATATTTAGAATTCTTTCTAGAAAATGGTTTCTTTAATAGCAAACATTTCAAAATAATTTAGAGATTTTTTTTGACAGTTTATCACTCACTCAGACTGGAGTACAATGGTGCAATGGCTCACTGCAGCATCGAACTCCTGGGCTCCTGAGCTCAAGCGATCCTTCCACCTCAGCCTCCTTATTAGTTGGTACTACCAGTGAGTGCCACCATTCCTGGCTATTATCATTATTTTTGTAAAGACAGATTCTCACTATGTTGTCCAGGCTTGTATTACACTACTGGCCTCAAACAATCCTCCCATCTCAGCCTTCCACAGTGTTGGGATTATAGGCCTGCCTGAGAAATGAACCTGGCCAGTGAGAAGGATTTCATGTGTAGTTCTTTAAAATTGTATGCCACAAAGTTCTCTCACAGAATAATTTGTGATTTTGAGGATGCAAAATCATCTATATTTACTATGTCTCCTCTTAAAAACATTGATTAAAATATACATATAAGCACATGTATATTGTATGTGTTATATATAAAATATTTTCTATGAATAAATATATTAAACTTCTTTGGAATATGTATCAGAAATAAATACTATCCAAAACCACAAAATATTTTAGTAGCAATTACATTTTACATAGATCTCATAAAATATATTTTGAAAGACAAAAATCTAAAAATACTTTAATAAAATTATATTTTAGACAGTATTTTTTTAATTAAAAGGTTTTACATTTAATGTCTTACCTTAAGTTTATATGTCATTGAGATGCCAATGTTTTAATGAAAAATTAGAATATAGAGTATAAAATTAAATATCATCTATTTGTCTCAAATAAAAAGTACAGGGAGTATTAAATAGGAATGATAGTACAGTAACAATAACAGAACTTGTAGGTTTTCCCAAATTGAATTAACTCTATTTCTCTGAGTTCAAGGTGTATGGAAAGTTGAATATTTGATCGCTCAGCAATTATTACATTATCAGTTTAACACCATTCAAACACTACAGAAGGCATTTCTCTATTCACATTGACTTCTTAAGTAAGTATGCATATGCTGAGCTATGAATAGTTTTCTTTCCATGTTTGGTTTCTAAGCACTAACTATGTAGACTTCAAATCAGTCTGTGCAACCCAGTGGCCCTCTCTCCAGAGGCATCAGTAATGCATTTGGCAAATGCCTTGAAGCATGAATGGTAAATTAACTTAGTTATAATCTTGATAATATGAAAAAAGACTTCCAAATACTTATTTTTGAAATGATAACATTAGGAAAAAGAAACAAACAAACTACAATTATCGTCATTTCTACTTCCTGAAAATTCATTTGCGGTAACCTCTGCAGGTTACAGCTCTACATTTACACACAGTTCTGACCCTCTTTTTGGCTGAGTTGTGGTCAATACACTCTGAAAGTATATCTGCAGAACCTTTTGTTTGATTGTCAAAAATCAACTCTTCTCCAGCATTTATAGTTCTCATGGAACACAGTGCTATTTAGGGAAGGCAAGTGTCAAATTATCAATGAAAACATTGAACACCTGAAATTTTGGGTCACTACTGTGATTCACAGAATGAGATACAGTTCCATATTGAGCTGCATCCACTGTGAGTTCATCAAATGCATAGTCCAGATCCTATGTTGTCATATAACTGCCCTCATCTTTCAGCTTTTTCACTTGTGATTACCTTTCCAACATATTCAATGACAAAACTCATTTTTTAATCTTCACATGGGTTTTTACACCCCAGCTATGGTCAGTGATACTGTGAAAGATGCAAAGTGAACTACCATGAGCCTTTTTGTACAATCCTATTGGTACAGTGAGGCCCGCAATGACAGCTTGAGATGCATTTATAGACAGGAGTAACAGGTGGGATTTTAATTTGTTGGTTTTTACTATAAGCCAAAAGAACTCCAGCTTCAGCAGGACAACATTATTCAAAGAAGCAACCTGTGCATGAACAATCAAAGGTGGCTTCATTTACTAAGCTGATTCCAGGAGCTGGTTTGTGTTCATCAATGTAGCAGAAGTCTGAAGGTGGGCCTTCTAAGTGAACCCTATTTTCAACAAATATCAATCTTTTATTATTCTGTCTTCTGTTGAGTTCATCTTTCCATCTCTGCAGAACTATCCTTTGTTTGGCCTTCATTACAATGGACTTGACAATGGCAGTTTTCAAAGTTTTGTTATTGTCTTTTGGAGTTATTGCTTTGCCTTTCTTTACCTGAGATAAATAATTATGCTCACTGTTAAAGAATTGCTGAAACAGTCATGGGTCCTTGAGATTTTGCAAAGGTTTGTAAATATTTGTAGAATCTAGCTGTCATTTTCATTTTACAAGATACAATTCCATATTCTTCACTGCCTTGTAGTCACACAAGCAGTCCACCAATAGATTGGTGATTCCAACCTATTTCCATGTGTGCTTTTCTTTTCTGCATATTTCCTGAAGAATATCAAGTGTAACTAGCCAAGGCACCATGCCAAGCTCCTTTATGCCTTACCCTCAGCTGCTGCCACTTTGTGGATATTTCATTCAAGGTCTAACAGGATAGCTCAGGTGAACTAATGCCCACCCTTGCTCAGTCCTGTGAGACATGGGGCCAATGCTGGGGGTCTGGTACCTGAGCATCTTAACATCACTGCAGGCCCACCTCAGCCACAGTGTCCCAATACTGTATTGTTTTAATAACTACTTTTACTAGACACTTATTATATGTCATCATCTCTCAGTATTGTACATATATTATTTAATATCTAACATTCTTTGTGTAGGCATTGTTATCTCAACTTTCCAGACAAGGAACTTGAGACTCAGATATAGTAAAATAATTAACCACAACTTGCTCAGATAATTAACATCATGACTAAGTAGCAAATCAAGTTGTGGGTGACTGAAACACAATATCTTAAGTACTACACTGTAATGCCTGGCTTAGGAATAAATACCGTGTATCGTAAGCAATATCCTAAGATCATGATATTATATAGATACATTTGACAATGTTAGTATTTAGTATTGGAATTTTTATGTGACAAAAACATCTACTCCACATACAACAGGTGACATCATTAGGTAATATAACTTTCTTGAAAAGAAAAGATGATAACTTTCTTGAAAAGTTAACCTAATCTATATAGTTGAGGGCCATATGTATGTAACTAAACTCCAGTAGATTAACTGTGCACATTTTGAATTTATTGGAAAATGTTTAGCTTTCACCGTTTATTTGTTTCACCTAAGGAGAATATCTCTCTGTCCAACGCCTTACATGATATGAATTATATGATGTGCCACCAAGGACTTTTATTCACTCCCAAACCCATTACTTGAAAATTAGAAAAATCAGAAACGTTAATTAAAAAAATTAATTTTTGGCAAAGTGCACTGTTTAGAGACACTCTTTGTATTTGTTCCTTCTTCCAATAATTCATAGTTCTTTATAGAAAAATGATGGAAGAATGACTTTAGAACAGCAAAGATTTGGCTGTATCATCTGACAAGAAATATAAAACATTATATTAAATAATAATAGAACAGTGCAAAACATCTCCCATGCTGTATCTTTATGCAGTCTTTGCCCCTCCTTTATATATTTAAGCACCCAGTAATATTATTCTTCAATAATCAAAGATGTCTTAATATAACTACCTTATTTAATTTAATGCCTTAAGTTAAATCCCTTATATTTAATGGGTATTCATACATGTATTTCAATGAATTGTTCCATTTTGTAGTTGTTACCATCTTATAAATGAGCAAAGCAAGCATTTTACATTTTGTTTTCATTTTTAGGTGAAAACAAGAATAATTAAAAATAAAATGACAGATTTTTAAGCTCCAGTGAAATAACATCTACTTTGACTGAAATACAAAATTCTTTATCATGTATTTCCAGCTTTTTTTCCCAGCTTTCTTGTCGCTATCTTTTGCTGAGCATTATAGGGTCTTATAACATCACTTTGTTCTTTCCCAAATGCTCAACACATGTTCATGCCTCAGGCCTTCATGAGGTTGTTTCTCTTCATGTTCTTTCTCTTGGAATGCCTTCTTTATCTGTTAAATTTTATTCATGTTTAAGCTGATTTATCATCAGTCTTTCTTCAAGGAGAGCTTATCACTCATTAATTCATTCTGATGAAACTGAAAATTAGATTTATTTTCTAATTCATTTATCCAAAATTACTTACCAAATTCTGTATAAGTGCTAGCTACAGTGGGAAATCGGATGGTTAATATTCACAAATGCTGCCTTTACACAATCTTTGTAATACATTTATATTACACACGTTTTGTTATGATGCTGTATTTATCTATCCCTCTCCCAAGAGGTGATGAAAGGATAGAGAGACTACGGAGTAGAGCTTTTTGCTTATCTTTGTATCTTCAGCACTGAGCATTGCTACCTAATACATTCTTTAAATCATTAAAGATGAATGCATAGTAGTTTCTAAGAGGCATATATCTGAAAAATAAGGAAGTGAGAAGCAAAACTTGATTTTTAAATCCTATACTGTCCACTGTATTGTAGACTCCAATAAGAATTCGCTAGAAAAATAATCATTCTACTAATCTCTGTGATTCGACCATTTTTTGTTTTTAACTGATAAAATTCGCTGATTGCTTTCAAGCATCAAATTAGTGTCACGTGTAAACTAGGCATAAAAGTGAGGTGTTGCTAGTCACTTTATTTGTTTTGAATACATTGCTAAAGTGTCCACAATTGGGGACAATCGTTATGGATGGTCAATTGGTTTAATATATGTTTTAATAGACTAGAGAGACATTAGACACTCTTTTAACCAAACACAAAACTAGATGTATAGCATGGGTCAATAAACAGAGAACATTGATATGGTTTGGCTGTGCCCCCACCCAAATCTCAACTTGAATTGTATCTTCCAGAATGCTCAGGTATTGTGGGAGGGACCCAGGGAGAGGTAATTGAATTATAGGGGCCTGTCTTTCCCGTGCTATTCTTGTGATAGTGACTAAGTCTCACAAGATCTGATGGGTTTATCAGGTGCTTCCACTTTTGCTTCCTCTTCATTTTCTTTTTTCTGCTGCTACGTAAAATGTGCCATTCACCTCCTGCCATGATTCTGACACCTCCCAAGCCATGTGGAACTGTAAGTTCAATTAAACTTTTTTTGTTCCCAGGCTCGGGTATGTCTTTGTCAGCACCGTCAGAACAGACTAATACAAACATTAATTATAACTAAAAGAAAATGACCTCCCCATAAAAAATTCTCTAAAATAGCAAAAGAAGTCAATATATATGTCTTCACATTTGAATACGGCACATGGTTAAAAAAATAAGGATAATTTTAAAGCTTTTTATGTGAATTAGGAAGCTGTGTCTTTTCAGTTACAAGCAAAGGATTACTGAACTAAAGAGTCTCAATATTATATGTAAGCTATAATTATGTGCCTGTGATATTGGCTTATGCTAGTTTTTATTGTATTGGATAACAAAATCTTCAAACATGTCTCCAAAATGATGACAATAATCTATTCAGTCATCAGATTAAGATAAAAGTCTGTAACAAATATGTGTCTACTGATCTAATAAGTAGATACAATTTGAGAGAGACTAAAGATAGTAAATGGGAAAAAACAACAGTGTTTCAGTAGCAGAATGGCTTGAGAACTAGCCAACACTAAAGATGAGGAAAGGTAATTTCCTTTGAAAAAATTGTAAGCTCTTCTCCTGTAATTTTTTTAAGGTTTTTAATATTATTATTATACTTAAATTCTGGAATACATGTGCAGAATGTGCAGCTCTGTTACAAAGGTATACACATGCCATGGTGGTTTGCTGCACCCATCAACCTGTCATCTACATTACGTATTTTTCCTAATGCTATCCCTCTCTTAGCCTCCCATCCCCTGACAGGCACCCGTATGTGTGATGTTCCTCTCCCTGTGTCCATATGTTCTCATTGTTCAGCTCCGACGTATGAGCGAGAACATGCGGTGTTTGGTTTTCTGTTCCTGTGTTAGTTTGCTGAGAATGATGGTTTCCGGCTTCATCCATGTCCCTGCAAATGATACAGGTTTTTTATGGATGCATAGTATTCCACGGTGCATATGTGCTGCATTTTCTTTATCCTGTCTGTCATTGATGGGTTGGTTCCAAGTCTTTGCTATTGTGAACACTGTTGCAATAAACATATATGTGCATGTGACTTTATAGTAGAATGATTTATAATTCATTGGGTATATACACAGTAGTGGGATTGCTTGGGCAAATGGTATTTCTAGTTCTAGATCCTTGAGGAAGCCACACTTTCTTCCACAATGGGTGAACTAATTTACACTCCCACCAACAGTGTCAAAGCATTCCTATTTCTCCACATCCTCTCTAATATCTATTGTTTCCTGACTTTTCAATGATCTCCTTAATGACTACTGGGTAAAAAACGAAATTAATGTAGAAATAAATAAGTTCTTTGAAACCAATAAGAACAAAGACACAACATACCAGAGTACCTGGGACACAGCTAAAGCAATGTTTAGAGGGAAATTTATAGCCCTAAATGCTTATAGGAGAAAGTAGGAAAGATCTAAAATCGACACCTTAACATCACAGTTAAAAGAAGTAGAGAAGCAAGAGCAAACAAATTCAAAAGCTAGCAGAAGACAAGAAATAACTAAGAACAGAGCAGAACTGAAGGAGAGAGAGAAACAAAAAACCCTTCAAAAAAATCAATGAATCCAGTAGCCAGTTTTTTGAAAAGATTAACAAAATAGATAGACTGCTAACTAGTCTAATAAAGGAGAAAAGAAAGAAGAATCAAATAGACACAATAATAAATGATAAAGGGGATATCACCACTAATCCTACAGAACTACTATAATTTATTAAAAATGTTTAGTTTACATAAATATTACAACTCATGGTTCATGATTAAATTACTTTTCAGGACAGTATCGGTTTTGCAATAGCACTTACCTACTTCATTTCAGGCACCAGGTGCTATGTAAAGGCGATACTATAGCAATATTCTCTTTTGTGAATATAAATTCTCCAAACGTTTCATCTTACTTCTCCATTCCACTAAGCTCAAACCTTGTTACTTATATTCTTACTCCATCTTGGATTTGATGCATAATGTTGGATCCTGATTAGGACAACTTGTTTCTATGATTATAGCATTAATCTTTAGGTGGTGCCTTAGACAATGAGTAGCTCTTTGCCACTCTTCCTTCCTAAATTCCTTTTCTTAAGAATGACATTCATAACAGTCTTCTTTAAGCCTCTCTCTTAGAGCACAGATATTACTATATACCTTTGATTTCAATAAATGTTGACTTGGTAAAATAAAATTTTCATTAATAGAAAAAAAGAAGTGTAATCCTAAAATGTTCCCCAGTAAGGTGTTGTGAGTAAATATAAAGGAGTATGGTAGAAAGAGAGAAGGAAGTAGAGGAAATAGAGGTAAATCAGTACAGGTAAGAAGAGTAAGAGAAGACATGTATCAAACAATTCACTCATATTACATGCATGTATTCCTGCACAGAGTTAGGTCTTTGGATGATATTAACTATTGTGGAATTGAATTTCTTGGAAATCTGACATCATAGTTTTTAAAGCTGTTTTGCATTTTTATTGATATATTATTTTTGTGTTTTGTTCATTATTAAGTCTATGTTTACATATTCAAATCTAGCAGCTAACACTTTTGGATTTCAGCCAAGTTATATAAGGTCTCAATAAAATGTGAATAATAATAAACTACCCAGCAGGGGATATGTTATAAATAAATAAAATGGCATGTATAAATTCCCAGTAAATGTACTTGGAAACATTTAATACTTATCTATTATTATTTTAAAATTAGTATCATCATTATCATTATTATGCTATTGTTATGAAACACTTTTAAGAAACCATCCTTGACCATCCTACTTAAGTAGCACTGCTTTTAATTTAGTTTGTATTACATAAAATCATACTCTTTATACTATTTTATTGCTGATATAAATTACTTGATTCTTCATTTAATATTTATAATATACCTCTTCATCCTTTCCATGTTACCATTAGTCTGTCTTATTCATTTTTTTAAAGCTTAAAAGAGATTCTCAATAAATCTGAATAAAAAGATATGACTATTAATATCAATAAGTAATGTTTATTTACAGCTTACTACATACCCACTCTAAGTCCATAACATTTTGTGTATTTTTAATTTATTGTACTTAAAACTATCTTATCTCCTTTTTTATTTTATAAAAATTTAGACTTGTAGAAGATAAATGAATTTCCCATTGAATTCCCATTAATAACTGGGAAGGCCAGAATATGAACTCACCTTGTCATCAGTCTCAAAGATTCTTTAAGTATTCTGCCGTAAATGCTCCTGTACTGCCTTTATGCTAATTTCTTAGCAATAATAAAGTTACCATTTCAAATGTTCATGCTATGGCAAAAACTAAGAAATCATCACACAAATAAACCAAGGAAAACTTAACTTATGCATGTACGCTTTCCTAGTATTTATTCAAAATTAATTTTCCCTTTTATTCTGTCTGAGAACTAAATGACCTAGAAAGAAATGTTCAAAAATAATGTCCCTCAAGTTTGGTAGATGCTATTACTGACAGAGTAAGGGAAAAAGAAACAAAATTGAAAATCAAAGATTAATATTAAAACACAGCCAATTAAAAGCACTTTCAGTGTAAATTTGATTTTATGTTATTTGTGGTTGAATGATGTTTGGGTTTAATTAAATTTACCTTTTAGACACCTAGACTTAGACTTAAAGTTTATATCGACTGAATTTCTTGTAGGTTTTGCTTGTATTTTGTGAGTGTCATAATGACTTCATGATAGTTCATGAGAGTGGACTGATTACCTTCCTTTCTATGTCCAAATGTTGTATAATTACTAACTGGTATACAATAAAATGATTAAGCAAATCAATAATCTTTTGAAACTTAACATCAATTTGAACTAGTTCCCCCAATGTTTGAAGTAGTTCTTTGAAAGTTTTTGAAAGAACAACGTGTCATATAAGACTTATACTTAAATGATGAAAGAATCTTGTGCCTTTTACTACATTTTTACTAAATCTTGGGGATAGTACATATGTGGTAATATTCAGAGCCAGAAAGAAAAATGTATGTTAGAAAAGAGGGAAAAAACGACTTTCATAACTATCATTTTTCTGAAGTGTTCATAGTATTTAATAAATTAGAATACAGCTATTAAAGCAGTGCTCAGATATTTATTTTGTTTTCCAATCTGCCAAATTAATCTGCATGAATATTGCATATCTGTATGTGTATATCTATTTGTATCTTAGTCATCTTTGGAAGAATAAAATTATTTTCTTTGGAACATATTAATCTAATTTTTTATTTCTATAATTATCTACTAAGTAAATAAGGTAAAAATAAAATTTATTTTGGCAATACCTGAGGAGGAAAGTATATTAATTTATTTGAAATATTTTGTTTATTTTTGTTCATGATTTTGTTACATTTTGAATAGCAGAAAGGAACCATATAGTAGATACTACTATACATATATATGTTTACATACACATGCATACACACAGAGAGACAGAGAGAAAGACAGAGACAGAGGATACTAAGCTAAATCACCCACTAGTGCCTATAATAGGTCCTCAATAAATAAGTATTTAGAAATTTGAGTTATAATGGACATTTCGGGCTACATAAAGGCAAGCAAAAATATCAGTATCAAAAGAATAAATATTTGAAAAAAGAGTGAAATAAATATTTAACTGAAAGTCAAAAAACACATTTTTTTCTTTTTATTTTATTTTATTTTTTATTATACTTTAAGTTCTAGGGTACATGTGCATAACGTGCAGGTTTGTTACATATGTATACATGTGCCATGTTGGTGTGCTGCACCCATCAACTCGTCAGCACCCATCAATTCATCATTTATATCAGGTGTAACTCCCCAATGCAATCCCTCCCCCCACCCCCCTCCCCATGACAGGCCCCATTGTGTGATGTTCCCCTTCCCGAGTCCAAGGGAGCTCATTGTTCAGTTTCCACCTATGAGTGAGAACATGCGGTGTTTGGTTTTCTCTTCTTGTGATAGTTTGCTAAGAATGATGGTTTCCAGCTGCATCCATGTCCCTACAAAGGACGCAAACTCATCCTTTTTTATGGCTGCATAGTATTCCATGGTGTATATGTGCCACATTTTCTTAATCCAGTCGTCACTGATGGACATTTGGGTTGATTCCAAGTCTTTGCTATTGTGAATAGTGCCACAATAAACATACGTGTGCATGTGTCTTTGTAGTAGCATAATTTATAATCCTTTGGGTATATACCCAGTAGTGGGATGGCTGGGTCATATGGTACATCTAGTTCTAGATCTTTGACGAATTGCCATACTGTTTTCCATAATGGTTGAACTAGTTTACAATCCCACCAACAGTGTAAAAGTGTTCCTATTTCTCCACATCCTCTCCAACACCTGTTGTTTCCTGA
>NC_045438.1:104351085-104369590 GCF_002776525.5 Piliocolobus tephrosceles
TATCCTTTCCCCACTTTTTGATGGGGTTGTTTGTTTTTTTCTTGTATATTTGTTTGAGTTCTTTGTAGATTCTGGAAATTAGCCCTTTGTCAGATGAGTAGATTGCAAAAATTTTCTCCCATTCTGTAGGTTTCCTGTTCACTCTGATGGTAGTTTCTTTTGCTGTGCAGAAGCTCTTTAGTTTAATTAGATCCCATTTGTCAATTTTGGCTTTTGCTGACGTTGCTTTTGGTGTTTTAGACATGAAGTCCTTGCCCATGCCTATGTCCTGAATGGTACTACCTAGATTTTCTTCTAGGGTTTTTATGGTATTAGGTCTAACATTTAAGTCCCTAATCCATCTTGAATTAATCTTCGTATAAGGAGTAAGGAAAGGATCCAGTTTCAGCTTTCTACTTATGGCTAGCCAATTTTCCCAGCACCATTTATTAAATAGGGAATCCTTTCCCCATTTCTTGTAAAAAACACATTTTTAATGAAAGTAGGTATTATGACTTAGAGCATTAATATCAGAATATACTGCTCAAGTTATATTTACATGATTAGTAATTTATAGTCAATTCACTGGGAATAATAAATCAAATAAACAATAATTTGGAGCAATTTGATTGCAACCTTTCAAGGAAACTTAGAAGAATAATTTAGACTTGATGTATGTGCTGGAGGCTTGAATTAGATTTTAGCCATCCCTTTACTACCAGAGTTGGTCTTGAACACAGAATTATAGAACACTCTCTCATTTGATAGGTTTTTGGGTAGAATGAAATATTATCACTTACTTTTATATGCAAATTTTATTCTAGTTTTTGCTTCATCAGAATTATCGTGGAAAATAAACGTAACTACAAAAGACTGATATCCAGAGCTCACATCTCACTGCTGCTGTAGTAAAGTTGATTGATTTAAAATGGAAATCTATATTGGTATTTGCACTACTTTCTTTAAATCTTTCACTTACCAAGTAGTTGCATACATTTTATATATAAATGCTGCAGGGCTTACCTACTTAGGGATAGCTGTTTGTTTAAAATATAATGGTGATTGAATAGCTAGAAGCCATAACATTTGTCCTACAGAATAAAACACCTCAAGAGAAAGAAACTACTTATATGGCTGTAGGGCTATATCAGACACAAAATACGCCTTTCTAGCAGTAGCTTCTGAGCTGGTCAATGGCAGAATTATGTTTTAAAAAAGGCCAGTGCACACAAATGTTCTTTGTAATATTTGATTATAAAAAAATAAATTGATGAATAAATTTTGTATCCTAGATAACAGCTCAATATTTTACTATGTCTAGTCTTATCTTGAGAATATGTATTATGGTAACACAAGTACTTTTTCCCCCATATAGTTTTAGGGTAAATTTGCTCCATATGCTATTAAGTCAAAGTTTTTCAGTATTAATGTTCTTCACAGTTTTTCAGAATAGAAACTATTTTCTATTTAGAATGCTTTCAGAAGCCTGAGGCTTGAAAGCACTTGCTGTAGTCAACACCTTATAAAAATAATATAGCCTTCAGATCTCTGCAAAGTCACAATAGATGAAATATGTTTACATTGGAAAACCATGCTATGGTCCAGATTCTTCTGGGATCAATGAGTAAATCAGCAATAATTAAATACTCAAAGACAGTTCGCCAAACAGAGTTAGAAACAAATGCTAATGCTAATAGGTTGTAAGAGAACTCAAGCAAGAACCAATCCTTATGGGATTTAATTATTTACTTAGAACAGAAAAGGTATGGGAACCCCTGAAGCTGAGAACAACCTCAGAGGTTATTACTCTAGTTACACAAGTTAAAGATCGTTTCAAGTTTATTATTGAGAAGGAAATCTTGGTGGTGGTGTTTTCTAATGGTTTCACTCACAATCTCTTCCTTTTGTCTTCTTTTTCTTTTCCAAGAGGATCTCTTGTCCATTCTCATGATTCTGATACATTTAATTCAGATGAGTCTCCAAGTGCTACATATCCTATGACATCATGAATGTTATGGAAGACTACAGAGGTGAAGTGTCATTTTCATCACATCATATCAAGCGTATAAACTATTCACTTGTTGTGTCACAACTGAATTATCACTTTTGTCAAGTTTCCCCACTGTAAAGTTATTTTTGTTCCACTTTCCATTATATGCTCTTTACAAGGGGTTCACTATGTGACTTCTAATGGGTCCTAGAAAATTTGTTGTTTTTCAGTTTGCTAGTTTTTTTTTCTTGTTGTATGGATAAGAGTTTCAAATTCCAAGTTTTTTTCATACCAGAATCCTGAAATCTCAGAATGCCTTTTAAAAGTATAAATCAAATAATGTCTTTCTCATATGCTTACTTTATGACATGGCTACCACATCTCAGGTTGTTTCTTAAAGTTAAATGATAACTTTTGTTGATGTAAAAATCTGTATGCCAATATTTATAATGGCTTTATTAGGAGTCACACTAAACTAGAAATAATACAAATATCCTTCAATTGCTGATTTGATAAAAACAAAAACAAAGAAAAAAAGTGACTGTGCTACAATACTCTTCAACAATGAAAGGAGTGAAGCACCAATACAGGAGACAACAAATGCATTATGATAAATTAAAGAATCCATACACTAATGTCAATGTACAATATGATTTTATTCATGTTATATTGTGTTATAGGCAAAACTGTAGGGACAGACAACAGAATAATTGTTATAATGGTTGTGTTTTAGAGGATGGTTTGAAGCAAGTGCCTGAAGCCAATTGTTCAGTGTGATGAATTTGTTTTACATCATGATTGTGTTGCCAGTTACATGATTATATGCTTTGCCAAGCATTCAGAAATATATACCAGAAAGGATTAATTTTACTCCATGTGAATTGTACCTTAATATTATATATTTTTAAAATGAAAAAACTTACTGTATTTAATATTATAAAAGTCCAAGTTAGGAAATTTCCTTTCCTAACACTGCCTAAGTTTAGATCTTACACATGTCATCGCATACACAATGGCTTATGTAGTAGAGAGTCTTTTAATTTGCAGTTCAGTGATTTTCAAGGGTAACATTGATGTTAGATTTTTTTTTTTTTTAACATACTGACTTTAGAATACCATCTCTGAGTACAAGACAACCCTTCTGAAAATAAATAACTAAATAATATTTTGCATGTCATGATTAGCTTTGAAACGATTACATGGGAAAGGTACCATTCTCAGTTCTGGTAGTCTTTAGAAATGGCAAAAATGTCATGATAGGTAAAGAGGAAATAGCCCATAAAAGTGGCCAGAAGGATAAATGTTCCTATTTAAGTAAGGTGTTTGAAAATACTTACAGTAGAATTTATAGTGAATTTGGCTAATCCAAAATAATTCAGAATTCCTAGAATGCAGAATGTGTTTGAAGAAAAGGACAGACATCACTCCTGGAGAAGTAATGAGGCAAGATCTTGACAGTTGTCAACAATTTCTCCGTACTTCTCCTCCATAGATTATTTCCTTTCCTCATTATATTCTCACCATTTTGAAGCCTGAAACAATGATAGAAAGAACTCCGGTTTAGGGGGTCAGAAGGGCCAGGGTTTTGTCATGGGAAACTTTATTAATACATGATCTGCTCCAGTACCACTAACTGAAATAAATTGTTATACGTAATAATCTAGTTTATCAAATTCACTTAAACAATTTGGAGCTAAAATATAATATTATCAGTTACATCTGTATCACAAAATTTCTAAAATAAGTAATTAAACATTTCTTACAAAAATATTTGAAACCATTTGTTGTAGGCAAGCTTATAGATTCTAAAATTAGATTTAAACTTATAAATTAGAATAACTAAATTTTATTCTAATTTCAAATAGCCTCCCTGTTGCATTTAAATATAATTACAAAAGATATTAGCATTTTGTTAAAACATTTTCTCTGAATTCTCTATTATTTTAAAGCAATTACATATTTTTAAAGAACAAATTGAGACCTTAAAACAGGTAAAACTTAGTTTAGACAGCATTTAACTTTCATCAATCGTTTTTCGAATTTTTTATTGTTTTTGGAAATACTTCAGATACATTTATCAATTTGGCATTTAATTTTGTGGCTGCAAATCAATTTTAATTTAAAATTAAGAGCTACACAAAAACAATAAGATATTGGAAGTGATTGCAGAAAAAAATTGCAGCTGTTTCAATTTTAAAATGTATATATAAGTGAAATAAATGCCTTCAATACCAAGGTTGTCCATTAACATTTTTGTAAGTCTCCTTCCAGAAGTATATTTTTTGTTGTTTATATTGACTTCAGGAATCTGACTGATGTATAAAAAACGACTTAGTTTTTAAAAAGTGTCTTGTATGTAATAGTTTTGTCTTCAGGTTGTTTTTCAGTGGATTAAACATACCAATAATAAGCAAAAAGGCAAAAACAAAACATGTTAATTTTTTTCTATATTTCCAACTTTTTAAAAATTTTACTTTAAGTTGCAGGACACACGCATAGAAAGTGCAAGTTTGTTTCATAGTTATGCGTGTGCCATGGTGGTTTGCTACACCTATTGACCTGTCCTCTAAGTTCCCTCCCCTCACTCCCACCCCCCAACAGGTCCTGGTGTGTGATGTTCCCCTTCTCTGTGTCCATGTGTTCTCATTGTTCGACTCCCAATTATGAATAAGAAGATGCAGTGTTTGGTTTTCTGCTCCTGTGTTAGTTTGCTGAGGATAATGGCTTCCAGCTTCATCCACATCCCTGCAAAGGACATGATTTCATACCTTTTTATGGCTACATAGTATTCCAAGGTATATGTATACCACATATTTTTTATCCAGCCTATCATTGATGGGCATTTGGGTTGGTTCCATGACTTCTCTATTGTAAAAAGTTCTGCAATAAACAGACATGTACATGTGTCTTTATAGTAGAATGATTTATAATCCTTGAGTATATACCCCGTAATGGGATTGTTGTGTCAAATGGTACTTCTGGCTCTAGATCCTTGAGGAATCACCATATTCTTTTCCACAGTGGTTGAACTAATTTACATTCCCGCCAACAGTGTAAAGCATTCCTATTTCTCACAGCCTCACCAGGATATATTGTTTCTTGACTTTTTAATAATCGCCATTCTGACTGGTGTGAGATGGTATCTCATGGTGACTTTGATTTCCATTTCTCTGATGATCAGTGATGTTGAGTTTTTTTCATATGTTTGTTGGTCAAATAAATATCTTCTTTTGAGAAGTGTCTGTTCATATCCTTTGTCCACTTTTTGTTGGCTTTTTTTTTTTCTCATTTCAAATAGCATCCCTGTTGCATTTAAGTACAATTGCAAAAGATATCAGCATTTTGTTAAAACATTTTCTCTCTGAATTCTCTATTATTTTTATAGCATTTAAATACTTTTGAAGAACAAATTGAGGCCTTAAAATGTGTAGAACTTAGTTTAGCCAGCATAATCCTGATTCCAAAACTGAGAAGAGACACACAAAAAAAGAAAACTTCAGGCCAATATCCCTGATGAACATGGATGCAAAAATCCTCAATAAAATATTGGGAAACCGAATCCAGTAGAACATAAAAAACCTTATCCACTATGGTCAAGTCAGCTTCATCCATGGGATGCAAGGCTGGTTCAACATATGCAAATCAGTAAACATAATCCATCATATAAACAGAACCAAAGACAAAAACTACATGATTATCTCAATAAATGTGGAAAAGGCCTTTGATAAAATTCAACATCTCTCATGTTAAAAACTCTCAATAAACTAGGTATTGATGAAACTTATCTCAAAATAATAAGAGCTATTTATGGCAAACCCACAGCCAATAACATATTGAATGGGTGTCTGGGCAAAAGCTGGAAGCATTCTCTTCGAAAACTGGTACATGACAAGGATGCTCTCCCTCACCACTCCTGTTAAACATAGTATTGGAAATTCTGGCCATGACAATCAGGCAAGAGAAAGAAATAAATCATATTCAAATAGGCAGAGAGGGCTCTTCCCGCCATCTTGGTTCCTGTGGAGGCCTGCTGGGAATGGGACTTCTAAAAGAACTATGTCTGGAAGGCTGTGGTCCAAGGCCATTTTTGCCGGCTATAAGCGGGGTCTCCGGAACCAAAGGGAGCACACAGCTCTTCTTAAAATTGAAGGTGTTTATGCCCGAGATGAAACAGAATTCTATTTGGGCAAGAGATGCGCTTATGTATACAAAGCAAAGAACAACACAGTGACTCCAGGCGGCAAACCAAATAAAACCAGAGTCATCTGGGGAAAGGTAACTCGGGCCCATGGAAACAGTGGCATGGTTCGTGCCAAATTCCGAAGCAATCTTCCTGCTAAGGCCATTGGACACAGAATCCGAGTGATGCTGTACCCCTCAAGGATTTAAACTAACGAAAAATCAATAAATAAACGTGGATTTGTGTTCTAAAAAAAAAAATAAATAAAAAAATAGGCAGAGAGGAAGTTGAATTGTCTCTGTCTGCAGGTGGCATGAGTTTATATTTAGAAAGCCCCATCATCTCAACACCAAAACTCCTTAAACTGATGAAGAAAGTTCAGCAAACTCTCAGTATACAAAATCAATGTGCAAAAAACACAAGCATTCCTATACACCAATAATAGAGAGCCAAATCATGAATGAACCCCCATTTACAATTGCTACAAAGAGAATAAAATACACAGGAACACAGCTAACAAGGGATTTGAAAGACCTCTTCAAGGAGAACTACAAACCAACTTCTAAGTTCAGGGGTACATGTGTAGGATGTGCAAATTTGTTACATAGATAAACATGCCACGGTGGTTTGCTGCACAGATCACCCCATCATCTAGGTGTTAAGCCCAGCATCCATTAGCTCTTTTTCCTGATCCTCTAGCTCCTCCCATTCCCTGCTCCCCCAATGGGCCCTAGTGTGTGTTGTTCCCCACTATGTGTCCCTATGTTCTCATTATCTAGCTCTAACTTATAAGTGAGAACATCCTGTATTTGGTTTTCTGTCCCTGTGTTAGTTTGCTAAGGAGAATAGCCTACAGCTCCATCTATGGCCCTGAAAAGTACATGATCTTATTTCTTTTTATGGCTGCATAGTATTCCATGGTGTATGTGCACCACATTTTCTTTATCCAGTCTGTCATTGATGGACATTTGGGTTAATTCCATGTCTTGGTTATTGTGATTAGTGCTGCAATGAACATATGTGTGCATGTATCTTTATAATAGACTTACAGTCATTTGGGCACATACCCAGTAATGGGATTGTTGGGTCAAATGGTATTTCCACCTCTAGGTTTTTAAGAAATTGCCACACTCTTCCACAATGGTTGGACTACTTATACTCCCACTAAGAGTGTAAAGGCATTCCTTTTTCTTTACAACCTCACAAACATCAGTCGTTTTTGGATTTTTTAATAATAGCCATTCTGACGGGTGTGAGATGGTGTCTCATTGTAGTTTTGATTTGTATTTATCCAATTATCAGTGATGTTGAGCTTTTTTATTCGTATGTTTTTTGGCTGCATGTATGTCTTCTTTTGAGAAGAGTCTGTTCATGTCTTTTGCCACTTTTTAATGGGGTTGTTTTTTTTTTTTTCTCGTAAATTTGTTTAAGTTCCTTATAGGTGCTGGATATTAGACCTTTGTCAGATGGATGGAATCCAAAACTTTTCTCCCATTCTGTAGGCTGTTTACTCTGTTTATATTAATAGTTTCTTTTCCTGTGAAGAAGCTATTAGTTTAATTAGATCCTATTTGTCAATTTTCCTTAACAAAACATTTTTAAATGCATAAATTATGTGTTATCTATCTCTGGGTGCTACTTGTAATTGCCAGTGGTCTACTCAGCATTAAAATGTGAATCATGCGATAATATTTCATATAGATCTGGCTTTCATGATTAATTGTTGTAAGCAGAATTATTGGAGTTATTGGGGCTATTTAATAAAGCCAATGATGAGAATTAGAAAGGCTGGGTTAAATTTCATCATAGCCGAGCACATATGCCTTATCAAGTGCTTCTTAAAGGCTACTGTGTTGTATGATCTTTTTCAGTAATTTTGCTAGGCAATTGTTTCCCAACTTCAGACAACAACTGTATGAACCCAGAAAGAAGATTATATGTAAGAAATGGCACTATCTCTTTTGATCATTATTAGGAGTTTATGTCTTTCTTCTGCATTCGTAATAAAATGCCTACATTTATAAAATTATTGCTGTAATAGACTTTTTTATTTAAAAATATTTTTACTTAAAAAATATAAAGATTGCTGTCTTTAAAAATAATCAGTAGATCACAAAATGTAACAATTAAGTAACAATCACCACACTTCTTCCCTTTTGGAAGTCAATGTTCTTAGAAAAACAATCTGGGCTTCTGAGGCTTTCTCTGCACTATTTAGTGAACTGTCAAATATGACAATATTATAAATAAGTGCTAGTCTTTAGAATCTTTCAAAAATAAATTTATATTGAATTTTATTTGAAGCACTCCAGGTGGAAATTCCAATTAAATAAGGTTTGCTGTATACACATTTTTCTCTTTTACCTTGTTCCTAAATATGGTTAAATGATATTACAGAAAGAGAAAGTACATGGGCTTAAAATAGTAAAAAGATTTGGAAAGAAAAAAAAAAATCAGAAGAGATTTCAACAGATTGTGAGAACACTAAATGAAGAGAGAGGAATGCCAACTGATAAAATAAGTTGGCAGAAGCTGCAGGTTAGAATACTCAGTAATCCTGCCCAAATATGCTTGGGAAGCTTTGGATTTGGAAACACCAGGAATGTTAGAGGCAAGTCATGAGGTTGAAAGCCAGGGAAATTAATTGAAGTTACGCACAGCATTTAAACCACCAATTTATCTATCTTACTTTATATTCAGAATGTCAAGAAATTATGAGTCAACACTTTTTCTTAAAAATGTCGAATGTACCTTAGAAGAGTGAATTTCTGCCCAAGAAAACAACCAACCCTAAGATCCGGCACAGAAAATAAAGAACAACATTGAACAGATCCTGCCCACATATGGAGTTTCTCTCCCATAGTTGCAGACATCATTGTTAAATATGAATGGCCCATTCTGGATCAGCAGAACTTAAAAGAAAGTACAAAATTTTAAAAAAGGATAACAAAGGTTCAAAAAATAAAATACGTATCAAAATAAACAAAAATAATTTCAGAAATAGAATAGACGTTTTTAAAGATAGCCATTCAAAAAATCCGCAAGGAGGAATTGAAATCATAAATGAGAACAGAATGTCATTTTAAAAAGTAACAAGAGCACAAGAAAAATATTTTAAGACACATATATGTATACATATACATATTTAAATTCAGACATAGACTTAGTTTCAATTTTGATATGTAAAAAGCTTGAAAATTTCATGCTGAACATTATAAGAAGGGAAAAGCTGAACAATCTTAAAATTGACAGCTTTTCTCAGACCATCAGAGAATTAGGATCCTAGTACAAACCCTGATCTACATATCTGAAAAAAAACAAAACAAAACATGAATTTAAGAGAAGCACCAAATGCTGTTTCTTAGAAAAGTTCAATATAATTAATAAACTGGTAAACTGGTAAGATTGATATACTTTTGATCAATTTAACCAGGGGAAAAAAAGAGAAAAGATACAGTTTGCTGATATCAGAAATGAAAAAGAGGGCAGAGGGTGGTGGCTCACGCCTATAATCTCAGCACTTTGAGTGGCCCAGGCAGGTGGATTGCTTGAGGTCAGGAGTTGGGAGACAAATCTGGGCAAAATGGCCAAAGACCGTCTCTACAAAAAAACACAAAAAATAGCTGGGCATGCTGGTGTGTGCCTGTAGTCCCAGCTACTCAGTAGACTAAGGTGCGAGAAGCACTTGAGCCAGGCGGCGAAGGTTTCAGTGAGCCAAGATCATGACACTATACTCCAGCCTAGGCAACAGGGTATGACTCTGTCTCAAAAAACAAAAAAAGAGAAATTAAAAAGAGGGCATCACTGTTGATTCCATGAGGCCATCACTGTTTATTCCATGGATACCATAGTTTTAAAACTTTGATGAAATTGATTAACTCATTGAATAACAGAAATCTTCCAAACTCATGTAGGAGAAATATCTAATCTGAAAACACCAATATCTATTAAATAAATTAAACCAAAGTTAATAATCTTTCTGAAAAGAAAGCATCAGGAACAAATGATTTTAAGGGGTGAATTTTACCAAATATTTTAAGAATAAAAGATACTAGTTCTCCACAAACTCTCCCAGAAATGACAAGTAGAATGAAGACTTTCCACTCATTCTATGAGGCAAACACTAATGTCAAAACTAAACAAAAACATTACAAGAAAGAGAAAGTACAAACCAGTATCTCTCATGAACCTAGATGCAAAACTTCTCAAAAGATCCTAACTTATTGGATCCAACAATATATCAAAATAATTATATTTCACAATCAAGTGTGATTTATTTCAGGTATGCAAGACTGGTTCAATATTCACAAATCATTTAATGTAATTCACCAAATCAGCAGACTAAAGAAGAAAAATTATACAATCATATCAATTGATGCAGGAAAAGTTTTGACAAAATATAATTTCTAGTTATGATAATTACACTTAGCAAACTGACAATATAGGAGAACGTCCTCAACTTGATTAAGAACACTTACAAAAAATCAATAGCAAATATTATATTTAACTGTGATAAACTAGAGCTTTCCTCTAAGATTGAGAACAAAGCAAATATTGCCTCACCATTTTTATTTCTATAGCTTTGTATTATGTTTTGAAATCAGGACGTGAGATAACCACAGTTTTGTTTTTCTTTCTCTGAATTGGTTTGGCTATTTATGACTTTTGTAGTTGCATGTTGATTATAAAATTTCTTCTTCTTTTTTTTCTGTAAAAAATACCATTGAAGTTTTGGTGGTGACAGCATTGTGGATTGCTTTGAAAATTATGCACTTTTAAAAAATATTAGTTTTAAAATCTGTGAACACAAAATGTCTTTTCATTTTCTTGTGTCTCTTAAAATTTATTTTAGACTGGGCGCGGTGGCTCAAGCCTGTAATCCCAGCACTTTGGGAGGCCGAGATGGGTGGACCATGAGGTCAGGAGATTGAGACCATCCTGGCTAACAAAGTGAAACCCCGTCTCTACTAAAAAATACAAAAAACTAGCCAGGGGTGGTGGCGGGCACCTGTAGTCCCAGCTACTTGGGAGGCTGAGGCAGGAGAATGGCATAAACCTGGGAGGCGGAGCTTGCAGTGAGCTGAGATCTGGCCACTGCACTCCAGCCTGGGCAACAGAGTAAGACTTGGTCTCAAAAAATATATATATATATATATATTTTATTGGTGTTTCATAGTTTTTAATATGTAAGTCCTTCATCTCTGCAGTTTATTCCCAATTAATTAATTTTTTGTTAATGAAATTGATTTTCTAATTTTATTTTAAAATAGTTTACTGTTAATATATAGAAACACAATTATTTTGTGTGTTTTAATTTTGTGTCCTGCAACTTTACTAAATTCATTTGTTCAAATATTTTTTAGTGGAGTCTTTAAAATTTCATTATATGAGATCATGCTACCTGTAGACAGAAACAATTCGACTTCTTCTTTCTGATGTGGGGGTATTTTATTTCTTTTTCTTACAAATTATCTGGCAATTTCTTTTTCTCACAATTTCTCACAAATAGCCAAGATATGGACACAATTTAAATGTCCTTTGATAGATAACTGGATAAAGAAAATATGGTATATACACACAATAGGATATTATTTAGCCTTTAGCAAGAAGGAAATTTTGCAATAAATGACAGCATTGATGCCTTGATGCCATAGTAAAATGAAATTAAAGTAAAAACACAGTAAGGGAAATAAGCTAGTCACAGAAAGATAAATACTGCATGATTTCACTTATATGAGGTATCTGAAATAGTCAAATTCATAGAATCAGAGTGGAATGGTAGTTGATAGGGCCTGGGAATAGAGGAAATGGGGAGTTACTAATCAAGCAATGGGCAAAATCTTTCAGTTAAGCAAGAAGAATGATTTCTAGAGATGTATTATATAACATTGTACCTATAGTCAACAATATTGTATCGTACATTTAAAGTGTTTTAAAAAGGCAGGTCTCATGTTGGGTTCTTACCACAATAAGATGAAATTATATTCAAAATTCTCTTGCATCATTCCTACTCAACAATATACTATAAATCTTAGCTAATACGGTGAGACAAAAATGAAGTATACATATTGGAAAAACTAAAAAAAGCTATCTTTGCATGCAGATGACCTACGTGTTTATGTAGAAAATCCCAGAAATTTGACAAAAGTTCTGGAAATAAATGATTATTGTAAGTTTACACAGGATACAAGATTAATATAGAGAGTAAATTTCATTCCCATATACCAGCAATGAGCAATTTAAATTAATAACATACTGTTATTTATAATGACTCTAAAATATGTACAAATGTAGCCAAATATGTACAGAAACTTGACATGGAAAGCTACAAAGCTCTTTTAAAAGTAATTGATGACTACCTAAGTAAATGAAAAGATCACGTGTTCATATATTAGAAGGCTCAATATTCTTAAAATGCCATTTCTTTCCAAATTATCTATAACTTCAACTTAATCCCAATAAGAATTTCAGCAAACTAATTTTCATTATCAACAAATTTATTATAAAGCTTATGTGCAAGGGCAAAAGATCTAGAGTAGTCAACACAATATTAAAGAAGAAGAGCAAAGCTGGAAGACTGACACTATTCAACTTAAAGATTTACCACAAAGCTACAGTAGCTAAGGAGTCATTGTATTAATGAAATAATAGGCCCACAGAACAGAGTACAAAAATCAGAAATAGAACCATACTAATACAGTTAAGTGATCTTTGACAAAGAAGCAAAGGCAATTCAATGGAGAAATGTTGGCTTTTCCTCAAATAGTGCAGGGATAATTGGAACTTCTGAAGGAGCTCCCACTCATTGCTGATTGGTGTGTGTTAATAAAATACTATATCCTCTGTCAGAGACAATGTGGCAGCTTCCAACAAAGCTAAACATGTCACCATAGAATTTGACAACCAGGCCCTGAGGTTCTTACACAATGGTTTAAAATCTATGTTCACACTAAAACTTACAGGTAGAAGTTTGTAATAGTTTTATGAATAATTACCAAAACCAGGAATATACCCAGAAGTCCTTCAATAGGTGAATAGATAAATAAACTGGAAAATAATATAGATGGAATCATATAGCACATAGCCTTGTCAGCTGGCTAATATGCTTTTAAGTTTTTTCCAGGTTATTGTTTGGCTTGATACTCAGATTGTTGAAAAATATTTCATTGCATCAATAATCTGTGCTATCAAACCAAAAAATAACAGGAAAAATCTTAAATGTATATTAGCCAGCTGACCAGGCTATGTGCTATGTGATTCAATCCATATTATGTTCTAGAAAAGGCAAAACTAATGGGATAATAAAAGATCAAATAATTACTAGAGGTTGAGAATAAGTGAAGCACAGGAAATGTTTAAAGAGTACAACTATTTCACATGATATTATAAATAAGGATATTTGACATTATGCATTTGTCAAGAACTGTAGAAATATAGAAAATAAAAGAGAACCTTAATGAAAAAAAATTCTTAAAAATTACATAGAAAATCATGGGCTAGGCCTGGTGCAGTGGCTCATGCCTGTAATTCCAGTACTTTGGGAGGCCGAGGCAGGCGTACCATGAGGTCAGGAATTGGAGACCAGCCTGGCCAACATAGTGAAACCCCGTCTCTACTAAAAATATAAAAATTAGCTGAATGTGATGGCACACTCCTGTAGTCCCAGCTACTCGGGAGACTGAGGCAGAAGAATCGCTGGAATCAGGAGGCAGAGGTTGCAGTCAGCTGAGACCATGCCATTGAACTCCAGCCTGAATGATAGAGCGAGACTCTGTTTCAAAACAACAACAACAAAAACACTGTCAGTCAGATAAAAGTAGCAGTTAAATCCCAGATCCAAAGTGTTTATTATGGTCCAAAGGCCCAAATGATCTGATTCTTGGTTTCCTCCATAACTTCACCTCCTGTCTCCCTTGCTTGTTGTATAATAACCTCGCATGCTTCCTTGCTATACTTTCCTCCTGTTCTCTGTCACTTCCTTTCTGCAGCTACTAAAATGTCCCTACAACCTACACTGGCTATCTAATGCTCTCAATCTGCTTATTCTTCTTAATAATAGTGTTACCATATGAAATGCTTGTGTTTGTTTCTAGATTCTTACTTCTCTATCATGCCATAGAGAATAAAGAACTTAACGTGTTGTATTTATTGCAGCACTCTCAGCTCTTAAACTAGTGCCTGAAATCCTGTTATTGCTTAATGAATATTTGTTGAATGAATAAAAAGTTCACTGACCTCAGTTATCAAGTCTCAGAGCTTACATTTGATCCTGAATTTCTCTGATTTCTAATCATATAAAATACTGAATTTAATTTCCCCTAGATGTCTAAATAGTCCACTAACATGTGTTTGATACAACTAATCTCTGAGGGGGGTAGAATAATTGTACAAATTTCATCAGATTTTAGACAAGAAATTTGTAATATTAGGGGATGTTTTAAGTAGCTCCAGATGGTTAAATTCAACTGTTCCTAATATGGCAAGCCACAAGGAAATCTTCTAACTCACAATATTATAAACAAAAAGTAGTTGAAAAGAGCAAAATAACAATATAAGTTGAAAAAAATCATTTAATATTTTAAAACTACTTAAAATAATTGTGTCAATAATTTGGATCGATTATCTCTACTATTAATGTTGATTGGTTCCTGATTGTTAGTAAAAATTTACTCTAAATAACCTGTTAATAAAAACTCAGTTTAGTGAATTCATGAGTTACTCTAAATCAATTTCTGTGTCCACCTTTGAACTTCCAGAATTTTCCCCATAACTGTTATCAATTCAGCTGTTAGCTGGATCATGCTGAGGATTCATTTGTGAAATCTTCTGTGCTATTGTAAGGTTGAAATTGGGTTCAAAAACTACCTACCAGGTACTATGCTTATTACCTGGGTGGCAAAATCATCTGTAAACCAAACCCCCATAACACGCAATTTACCTATGTAACAAACATGCACATGTACCCTTGAAGCTAAAATAAAAGTTTTAAAAAATGAGGTTCATTAGCACATAATATTCACTCCTAAATAATTCAATGGTTTCAATATGGTTTTAGGCTAACACTAGAATTAGATATTTATTGAACCTCTTCTTATATGGAAGAACAATATATAATCATAATATATTATAATAATATATATTTATGAATATGCTCATTATTAGGTGAATTCAAAATACCAACACAGCAATTGTCAGTGGTAAATTATTTCAAAATAACAAAATATTAAAATACTGTCTTATGTATATTCAGACATTTGTAAATTTTGAAAAACATTATTTTATTTTTTTCCCTCTGATTAGAGAAATGGGTAAAATGTTAGAAGGCAGCCAACTTGCTGCAATAGAAAGAACAAATTACAGCAACAAAACGGACTTTATGTATTAGTATAGTCCACAATTCTCTTAAATTCTGATGAAATTCAGTTTTTCATGCACTGACACTGATGGATTATTGTTATTTTTAGACCCAGTGCTGCAACAACAAGTCACCAGTGTTAGAAGTGCGCTGGCTAATATGGTGATGGTTACAGCTTTGATTGAGATTTCTCCTGTCACAGGTCAGGCAGAGCAGTAGACTGGGTCATACTGTCCTGGCAGCTGGTCTTTTTCTTGCCCTTGTATCTTAGAGAGATATGAACGTGTTCAGCCCATACAGCATTGTGGTGGTAATCATTTCTAATGGAGTGTGGTAACAAGATGTTGCAGAAATATATATATCATTTTATCCTGGTAATATATCTTCTTTCTATAGAGCAAACAATGTTCTACTTAACAAGAATGGCCACATTCATCTTGATCTGCCTGGGTGTTAAACTTTTCATGGTTGCTGTACTGATTTTTTTAAACAAAAAGCAGTAGAATGCTTAAACATGTTAGAACACAAACCAACAAAGGATTTATATATATATATAAGGATTAAATGGCACAGTTATTTCTTTTTTGTTTGTTTTTCAGGATGAGTGCCCAATCACTCAAACAAGAAATGCTTTTGTTATGTTTGTTTTGTCTGGATTTTTAAAGACAGCTAAATAATAATACCTGTAGTTAGGGGAGGAAAGTGCAAAAAAAAAAAAAAAAAAAAAAAAAAAAAACTATTAAAATGCTATCTTCAAAATTTAACTTACAAGTATTACAATTGTTTTTTTCTTATTCAGACTAAAAAAGAGGCAACCAGACAGATGGTAAATGTAATCTAATCCTGTGGCAGAGAAGGATGGCTGCATACTCAATATCCATTCTGTTTATCTTCCTTAGTAACAGCATAACAATGTTATTTCAGGATGGAAAAACAACAACAACAAACTTTTGCAGCTTTCTTTGCCACTAGGAGTGAATGAAATGTAAACGGAAAGTAATACTTCTGAGAACAATTTTTGAAAAGGGCCCTAATTTAGCTAGAAAGTTGCTTATTTCCCTGAATATTTGTCTTCTTCCCACTTCCTTGGCACCAGAAGTTATATCTGGTTCCTCCATAAGCGTCTTGTGACAGTGACGTGACCTCAGGTAGAAAAAATCATACACTAAGAATCGCTGAGTAGAAAGGAACCACCATGGATTGACTTCCTCTGGATTTCTTTATGAGAGAGAAAGTGTAATAACCTTTGTAAGCCACTGTTTTAATCAGCATCTTACTACTAAAAGGATTTCATTTCTGCATGAGACAACCCCAGACTCTGTGAGAGGGAAGTTATTCTTCTTATATCCACTCTATGGAAATTGTAGCATTGCCCAATTAGCATTATAGTTTTTTCCAGATAATTGTTCAGAGCCACCATAACTAGAGAGATCATGTTGTTAAGTAGATGAGTGGCTTCCACATGTCCTGCTCCACCAGTAATAATTCCCTACCTTCTCCTTGTAGATAGTTGTATGTTAATAATCTGTAAGTTTATTCAGTAACCCCTTGCCCCAGTTGAATTTATATAACATGATTAAATTTCATTGAGGCCAATATTGTAAAATAATTCACAAACTCTCTTCTGCATGTGACAATTATGAATTAAATGGAAATTTTTGCTGTGAACTAAAATATCTGCTTTCTTTGAGATAGGGAATAAAAACAAGGCCAAAGATCACATGTTGAGAGGGACAGCTGGACAAAGCAAACTGAAATATTTGGTTCCAAATCAATTATCCTGGTTCTTGCAGATTCCATTTGCTTTGTCTGTCTTAATTAGTAAGCATTATGTAGCAGGATTTTATACATTACACTGTTTCTGTGATTGGATGTGTGTCTTTGGGATAATTATCACCTAATCTTGGAAATATATTTTGCATATTTGGTAACAGAAATTTTATATTAGAAAATATGTAGACTCAAAAATTTTTGAGCATGCCTGACAAAGTTACAGTGGCAGCAGTTTTTTTTTAAATATCCCTAAATCATCTCATCAAATATAGCATAAAAATGAATAAAACAACAAAAATTATCACAGCCAACATACACCGTAAAACCAAGTGACAAACTAACTCCATGAGTCCCAAAACACATGCAGGTAGGGCCAAATCACTGACAGCAACAATATCTGGAAAGTATAGTAAAACAAATCTGATGGCCTAACCATAAACTTAATGAAAAACATCCAAAATCTTACTAAGACTGTTGTAAAAGACTTCCAAAAGACACAAAAGTAGCTTAAGCAAATGAAAATGCCTATATCATCTTTGAATAAGAAACTTCAATATCATAACGATGTCATTCCTTCCCAAGTTAATTTAATGCAAAAAATGACAATACCATTAACTTTTTGCTTTTATTTATTTGTCTGATTGTTTTGCCTCAGTTAGACAAGTTCATTATAACAATCAGTTAGAAGATTAAGCAAGCAAGAATGACCACAAAAGGCATAAAATGGAACAGCAATGAATGGGGCAATTGTTACCAGATGTTCAAACAAATTATAAAACCTCAATAATTAAAATAAATGTGATATTACTGCACAAATAAACAACAGGACCATCAGTACAAATAACATACAAACCAAGTCATATGTGGAAATGTAATATGCAATGAAATTAGCCTCTTTAATTTGTAGGATAAATTATTAAAATTCTTATTAAAGTGAATTCAATACAAATAATTTTAACAGAAAAAAATGTAACTGGACCCTTTTCTCACAATCTATACAAAAATTATTCAAATTGATTAAAGATTTACATCTAAAAATCTAAAATATTCAAGTCATAAAACACGGATAAAATTAAAACTTGGGAATGAGGTAAATTTTTTCTACTAATAATTTAAAATCCAGACCCAACAACAGAAAGATGGAGAAATTTGACTGTAACCTAAAAAACTTATGGAGATCTAAGGACACCATAGGCAAATTTTATTTGCAATTATTATTATTATTATT